>NC_041401.2:144170463-144262963 GCF_900747795.2 Erpetoichthys calabaricus | reverse complement strand
GAGTTTCCAAAACTGTCCACAGCAAAAGAGAAACCTGAAGGAGAGTTCAAGAGAAGAACAGAACAGTAGTAAGGCTTTCTTTTATAGGCCTAATTGTGTTAGAAGTTGAGGGATTGTGAGCAGCTGTTACTTTTTGCCAAAATTCTGCAAACATTGCCTTGTCGTAAACGTTTTGCCTAGCTAAGAACTATGCTGCATACGCTTTCCTGACAAACCAGGGAAATGTTTGCCTTCTTGTCAGAATGCTCTGTATTATCCCATATATTGCTCTAAATGTCTAAGGGAAAAATAGGAAAAATACTGAAAAAAATAGTGAAGTAAAGGCAATTACAGTTTGTTTATCCTTCTCCACTTGAAGCCCATCTGGGAGTACCCCAAACACAGCTGTTAATGGGTTAGGAGGGATTGTGACACCAAGGCTGTCTGATAGGCATTTAAAGATTTTAGTCCAGAATGATGTTAAGTTAATTTGTTACATGCCTAAAACATGTGGCCTAGAGAAGCTAAAGCTTGATCGCAACGTTTACAGGTTGGATTTTTCCCTGGAAACATTTTGGACGATTTTAAATGAGATAGATGTGCTTGATTAAAAAGTGTAAGTTGAATAATTGAATGCTTTGTGCATATGGAGCTAGAGTGAATTCTAAGCCAGAGTGATGTGATGTCTGGGTGGCTCCGACTCTTGGGGTATGGGGCTGCCCTTATAGACAGATCTTAGCATGCATATCAGCGGCTGAATGGCATTTTTAGCAGGATTGTCCAACTTAGACATAACAAATCTTTGTTCTCCTTGATTAGCTCATCCATAAAGAGAAAAATATTATGCCAGCTATCTTTCTCTATGTTTCCTATTTTTCCCTGAGACGTTTAAATCAATATATGGGTTAATGCAGAACATTCTAACAAGGAGGCAAACTTTTTCCCAGGTTTGCCAGGAAAGAGTATACAGCATAGTTCATAGATCCTTGCCGCTAGGCAAAACACTTACAACAAGGCAACTTTTGCAGAATTTGCTGCTCACAATTTAATCATGATCAGGCCTATAAAAGACAGCCTTGTTACTGTTCTGTTCTTCTCTTGAACTCTCCTTCAAGGTTTACTTTTGTTGTATGCTGTAGACCTCTTAAGAGTTCCACAGTTACTGAATTTTATTAAACATTGGTTTGGTTACTAAGAGCGTGTGCTCATTGTTCATCATTTGTTGGTATTGCATTTTCTATCAGCAATGTCAGGGTGGCTCTGCCTCATGGCGTACCACCCACAAAGCACAAGAAACATGAGAGAATATCGCACAACACATAGAAGTACAGTATTTATAAATTATATGATTAAAGAATACAAAATGAAACAAAGACATATTTTTACATAAAAGAAATGGAAATAATGAAATATGGAAACTACTAAAAATACTAAATTTACCAAAAATAAAAAGAAATCTCACCACAAGACATTTATAGCTGTACATAGGGTTTGGTTATAAATCAACATGATAGTCAACTGCAAATATTTCCACTACTGGTAGGAATGTGAGGATGGCCATTAAATTAAAGAGGACAGACTGTTGATTGCACTGCCAGAAGCGGGAATACTTATAAAAGAGTATACAAATGTGCAGTACATACTGCTGGTCTTGTGCTCATTCAGCAGCAGGGAAGTGCAAAAGGGCATGCTGATTATAAGACTACTGCTAACTTCTAAAGAAAGTAGAACCCAAAGGGTGCAGAGAGCAGTGCAACACCCTCTGATTTTACAGAGGTGGTCAAGGCGTGACTCTACCGTGGTCTGTGTAACCTTTGCCTCGGCAGATATGCTAAGAAATGAGGACAATTTGGGACAACACTAGCCACCAACTCATAAGCCACCTAGAACACAGGAAATGATACTATAAACAGGTTATAAAAAAAAATGTTGCATTGCACATAAGTTGTCATGTTTGCATTAAATGGAGTGCTGTAAGTTTAATAAAAAAAGGATTTTTTTAAAAAGCAGCAAAGAGGAGCCTGTTATGAGTTATATAGTAAATACTAAATTGCTAAAAAAAAGTCATCACTCAAAACAAAAGTACAATTACAACTAGCAAAGTCTTTCTTGCTAAGCTTTTGTTATTTACAGGTCTTCACAATAAGGATCTTGAAATTCAGACGTTCAATCGAAACAAGGAGCATTCTTATATAGAATTGCAGCCATGACTTTATGGATCATATGATCACGTCTCTAGCAACCATGCCGTATCATAACAATTAGACGCACAATAAGACCAACAAGTAGCAGACCACTAACTACTGTGTCACTCAGACTAATATTTACAACATAGTAGTAAGCATACTGTAGAAAGGCCACCAACTAAATCAAATAAAGATACGCTACTTACTCCAACAACACACAATATACACACATTATAAATACAGTCCCAGAAAAGGCTATAAACAAAGAATGAGAATGAAAAATACCAATGTCAGCACTTATACTGAGTACAGAGAAGATGGTGACCAGATAATGAACAGCTTTCTCAAAACTACAAAACAAAAAGAAATTTGGCTCTGCTAGAATCTTGGTATCTCAACCATAGTATAGTCAATTAGAAAATAACAGACACACGCCTGGTAGTTTGTTCCTTGATCAATCCTATTCAGTCTCCAAAGTGTTAACTGGAGGACACTGACAAGTTATATTCCCTGGACGAAAAATCTGATATGTTCTAAACCAGAGGTCTCCAACATTTTTTCCCCTGACAGCTAACTGTATAAAATGAAAATGGCTGAGAGCTACTTAAGTTTTCTAACGTTTATTCTCATAGCTTATTTCAACCCAAACAAACTGAATAAGCTTGTTTCACTTGAACGTTTACACAATGTTGGTGACCACAACACACATTTTGCATTAAAACATCACAAAAAATATTTAGTTCGCCTGCAAGTGCATTTTGTATGTCTGTATGCATTTTCTCCCACTACTGAATTAAAACATGAATGCTGTCAAAACAAAACAATGCAATTACAAATGCACAGATATTGTCATTTTGTTCCATGTCACTGTTTCACTTCACAAGAGTATTCACATGTCCAGTTGCATGTGTGGTGTGTTTTTAGTCAGATGACTGGCATTGCATGGAGTCAACAAGAGAGGTGTATGGTGGAGTGTAGCCAATTAGGTTCACTCTTATGGAGTCATTTAAATGTTCATCTCTTGTTCTGAACTTTGATTTCATGACATTCATGTCAGACAAGACAGACTCACAGAGGTATGTAGACCCAAACAAAGCAGACATTCTCAGAGCTGCTTGGTGAAGATTCTTATTAAGTTATCTGGCTCTATAAAGCTCCAGAAATGCTGAGACTTTAACTGCACATTATTTTGAAGGTTTATAACCTCAATTTCCATTTGCATAGCATCAATGGAAAAGTTCAGCCATCTGTCCTGAAATCTCACTTATGTCTACATCCAATGAAGGGCTTGGCCGTAAATGTCACACAGAGTTCAAGTTTCTCAAAGTCACTGAATCTGTCTGCAAACTCCTGTCCAAGCCTCGACAAGAGGTCACAATACTTGAAAACATTTAAAATGCTGACGGCACCTGTGTTACTTTCCAACATCTTTGAGACAGAGGGGAGGTGCTGAAACCTTTTGTTTTTCACTTGTTGGATGTACAATGACAGTTTTGCATTGAATGCCTTAACAGCACTGATCATATCAGATATGTTTTTATCTTTGAATTGTTACTGTAGGTTCAGGTTATTAATTTTCTCAGTTGCATCTGTCAGGAAACCAAGATCACTCTGCATCAGATAATAGGGTGGTATCTTCCTCCCTTGTTTCCATAAATGCCTTGATTTCACCCAGCAAGGAAAGAAAGCATTTAAGTATCTTACTCCGACTTAGCCATCTGACTCCAGTGTGGAAGAGGAGACCCCCCTACTCCTCATAGCATTCCTCCAGGAACAGCTTGAAGCTCTGGTGTTGCTTTGCCTTTGCTCGAAATGGAGCTGATGATCTTAACAACAGGCACCATGACATGGTCAAATTCCATAACTTTGTGCATACAGCCTGTTGGTGAATGATGCAATGATAGTTCAGAAAATTAGGAAAGTCCAGGTCCGCTTTGCAGTGCGCAATAAATCCTGAGTGATGACCTGTCATAGTAGGTGCTCCGTCAGTTGTCACAGATACCAATTTTCAACAGGGATCTTTTTTTCTACAAAGTAGTCCTTCACTGCATTGTAAATATCAACTCCCCTGGTTGTAGTTTTCAGTGGAAGTAAGGTCAAAAACTCTTCTTTGGTGGAAAAGTTACCAAACACCATCCGAATGAAACCAGCCAGCTGGGCTACATCACTGGTGTTGACAGACTCATCACACTGAATTGAAAAACATTTGCACATCTGCAAATTTTTGATTCCAGCTGTTTTACCACAGGCAATGCAGACAGTCTCCTTGCCACAGTATTTGCACCAAGTTGTACATTGGCAACAGCAGCCAACATTTCTGTCTTACTTTTATGGTCCCTGAATAACATTTCAGCCACTGAGGTCATAGCCTCCTTTATAGTCCTGCCATCAGTGAAGGGCTTTTTGTGCTTCGTTAAGATGTGCGCCACTTTTTACAAGGCCTCTGTCACCTCATTGGTGTTCTTCGTAGGTTTGGTGAACAAAGACTGTTGTCTATAAAGCGTTGTTTAGCTTCTCTTTTCGTAGACTGCTACCCGCAGGAAAGTCCCATGAAATGTTGCTGTGGACATTGATGAAATGGCGCTCCACATTACATCTTTTACTAACTGACACGCTTGCACCACAGATCAGACACACACACATCATTTACATTTGTGAAATAAAACTCTGTTTCCCACTCTTCATGAAAATAGTATGTTTTTAGCCTCTTTTTGGTATGAGTACCTGCTGCGGCCATGGTTGCTGCCCATCTCACCTCACCACTGACTCATCAAGCTTGACAGCAACGCAACTATTTGATTGACAACTAATTGGCAAATAATCATTTTGTGTAAGAAGGGGATGGGCACTTATGAATTTAATTGGATATACAGTCATGGCCGAAATTATTGGCACCCCTGGAATTTTCACAGAAAATGCACCATTTCTCCCTGAAAATGATTGCAATTACAAATGTTTTTGTATATACATGTTTATTTCCTTTATGTGCATTGGAACAACACAAAAAAACAGAAAAAAAGCCAAATCTGACATCATGTCACACAGAACTCCAAAAATGGGTCAGACAAAATTATTGGCACCCTTTCAAAATTGTGGGTAAATCGTTTTAATTCAAGCATATGATGCTTGTTTGAACTCACCTGTGGCAAGAAACAGGTGCTGGCAATATAGCAATCACACCTGAAGCCAGTTAAAATGGAAAAAAGTTGACTCAACCTTTCTGTTGTGTGTCTGAGTGTACCACACTAAGCATGGAGAACAGAAAGAAGAGCAGAGAATTGTCTGAGGACTTGAGAACAAAAATTGTGGAAAAATATCAACAATCTCAAGGCTACAAGTCCATCTCCAGAGATCTTCATGTTGCTTTGTCCACTGTACGCAACATAATCAAGAAGTTCACAACACATGGCACTGTAGCTAATCTCCCTAGACGTGGACGGAAGAGAAAATTTGATAAAAGACTGCAACAAAGGATAATCCGAATGGTGGATAAACAACCCCAATCAACTTCAAAACATATTCAAGTTGTTCTGCAGACTCAGGGTGCAACAGTGTCAGCTCGAACTATCTGTCGACATCTGAACGAAATGAAACGCTATGGCAGGAGAGCCAGGAGGACCCCACTGCTGACACAGAAACATAAAAAAGCCAGACTGGAGTTTGCCAAAATGTACTTGGGGAAGCCAAAATCCTTCTGGGAGAACGTCTTGTGGACAGATGAGACCAAGATAGAGCTTTTTGGTAAAGCTCATCATTCTACTGTTTACAGAAAACGGAATGAGGCCTACGAAGAAAAGAACACAGTACCTACAGTCAAACATGGTGGAGGTTCTAAGATGTTTTGGGGATGTTTTGCTGCCTCTGGCACTGGATGCCTTGACTGTGTGCAAGGCATCATGGAATCTGAAGACTACCAAAAGATATTGGGGCGCAATGTAGGGCCCAGTGTCAGAAAGCTGGGTCTGCGTCAGAGGTCATGGGTGTTCCAGCAGGACAATGACCCCAAACATACCTCTAAAAGCACCCAGAAATGGTTGAAGACAAAGCGCTGGAGTGTTCTGAAGTGGCCAGCAATGAGTCCGGATCTAAATCCGATTGAACACTTATGGAGAGATCTCAAAATTGCTGTTGGGAGAAGGCGCCCTTCAAATCTGAGAAACCTTGAGCAGTTTGCAAAAGAAGAGTGGTCGGAAGTTCCAGTTGAGAGGTGTAACAAGCTTGTTGATGGTTATAGGAAGCGCTTGATTTCAGTTATTTTTTCCAAAGGGCGTGCAACCAAATATTAAGTAGAGGGTGCCAATAATTTTGTCCAGCCCGGTTTTTGAGTTTTGTGTGAAATGATGTCAGATTTGGCTTTTTTTCTCTGTTTTTTGTGTTGTTCCAATGCACATAAAGGAAATAAACATGTGTATACCAAAACATTTGTAATTGCAACAATTTTCTGGGAGAAATGATACATTTTCAAGGAAAATTCCAGGGGTGCCAATAATTTCGGCCATGACTGTACATGTAAGTTGGTTTTGCTGAGTGACTAATCAAATTTGGCTAATCAAGTTTTCAAATTTATATAGGATTCATTAACCCTTTGGCGAGTTACTTGGAAAGGGGTTACGAGCTACTGGTAGCTCGCGAGCAACGTGTTGGAGACCCCTGTACTAAACGCAGACATTAGTTCTGCATGCCATTACTCCATGTGTGGAATGTAAAATTCAGTCCATTATCATCCTTCAAGTCTTTATAATAGCTACATCCGTGAGAAAAAAGGAACTCCCATTAAAAGCCCATCACCCCCTACTGTGTGTGATTCTACTTAAAGGCACGGGTTCATTTTACATAACAAAGAAGACTGCACAATCAGAAAAAATGGCAACTAGCCATTAATTAGACACACAATCAGAAAACCACAGCATGGTGAGTCTACAGTAGATGCAGTGGCTGGTGGGGGGATCTGGCACTGCCTTTATTAGCATACTCACTTGACTGTGTGTTAGAAATCTTTGCACAATCTCTAAAATCAGAGGTTTTTTTTTATATATACTGATAAGGTAAGGAAAGAATGCACAATTATTGCAGGCAGACTTATAGCTTGGCTTGCTGCATCAGTAAAAAAGGCCTGTTAGGAATAAGGATACATTTTACACACTGTCTGCTTAACTGCCAGTTGTATTAAATCACCTCTGATCCTGAATTCCCAAAATATCAAACACTACAAATTGCTTTTTTTTCTCTCTCTCTAGTTCCTGCAAAAATTGAAAAGGGCCCAGACAGCATAAAGGCAAAGAAAGGATCTACAGTGACTTTGAAAGCTGTTATTAGTGGAGAGCCAGCTCCTGATGTAGGTTGGGTCAAGAATGGAGAAGACATCGAGGAAGATGACAGGTAAACATATCTGTTTTCATAATGTAGTCCAATTCTTGCTGAACCCTGTGAGATCTCGGCAAAATACAGAGCAATGCTAAATTACCAAATGCCACTGTAAATAACACAACTTAAGCAGGATGAATAAGCTGGATGGTGGTAGTGAGTGCACATGGTGGTGGACCAGCATCCCACCAAGGGTTGTTTCCTGCCTTGAGTCAGGAGCTGCCAGGAAGGGCTTTGGCTTTCAGCAGTCCAGCAATGGAAGAAGTGGAACACGTAAGACTTGCACTGGCTAAAGTCGGTCCTCCTAAATTTTCATAATAAGAAGCCCATTTTAACGCTACGCTTATTTCTAAATCACGCAACTTTGTAAATTATACAATTCCTGACAAAACTAAAATGTATTACTATTATTATTTAGTAAAAAAGGCTGACACTTTTAGTTATATGAATTTTGAAAGGACTGAATTCTTGTACACAGATGTGAAACTTTTAGTAATACTTTCAGAATATACACTATTGTAACAATTACATTTTTAACTTTGATTCTATTTCTCCACTTGGAAATAATAATTATTAAATACAAATATAATAAAATTTACTAGACTTAATTTCTTAATTTTACTCTTCAGCTAATTCAGGCAGAAAATCTTAAATTAACTTACAAAGACACAGAGAAGTGCAGAAACAGTCCAAATGGCTGTTGAACATTTCTTAGGACACATTGTTGTACAGAATGTAACTAAAGCAGGTGTCCACACATTGTTTGGACCTTTTCTATTAGAGGCTTAACATTGCCATCTTATGAGTCCAGCATCCTGGGTTTGAGTTCCACTGCCTGCTCACTGTCTCTGTGGAATTTGCATGTTCTCCCCATGTCTGTGTGGCTTTTTCTCTAAGATGTGTGTGCCAGTTTAATTGGTGATCTTAAACTGGGGGTATTGGTGTGAAATGTGACTGAGTGCTAAGAAGGACTGAGTGTTTCCTACTTTGTATATGAAGCTGCCAGGATAGGCTCTTGTCTCTAGTGACCCTGATTTGGGTAAAGGGGGTTGACAGAGACACAGAGAGAAGTCAGGATGGAATGCCATTTTTCATAGGATCCACTCACGTTCATAAACATCAGTTTTAGTTTTTGAAATCCAACTGTGAAGCAGAGCTGGTCAATTCATTAGGCAACACAGGTAACCATCTTGGGTGCCATTTATAAAAGTTAAAGGGCGTGCGCTCCAGACATTGAGGGGGACCCGCCCCCAACATCCCATGGGTTGCCAAAGTCTAATAATACCGACTACTTTCTATGGACAATGAGAAGCGATGTCCATCAGCCACACCTAGTGTTCTAAATGGGCTTCGACTGGCACTGACTTTAAGTCAGGTTTAATTATATATAGCGCCTTTAATATGATTAAACATTGGCCAAAGTACATTATGACAATTAAACCAAGTATCAGGTTAATGAACAAGTGGAACATGATGAATTAGAATGAAAGAAGGAAAAAGGAAAATAAAACCAACATAAACTAAATGTACCATTCTAAATGTGTGCATATGATTAGAGCAGTAGTTCAATTTTTTTTTCTCATGACCCAAGTTTGCATTTTTGTGTCTTTGAGACCCAGAATCACCACCAACAGTCATCCCGAGAGTATGTGCCCCTTGGAAAATTGCAGACACAGGTGGTGTTAAATTGCCCGTGGTGACCCATCAAAGCATATGCAACTAATTCCCATTGAGTACTGTTGAGAATCAAAACTCTGTGCGACCCAAATTCAGACATACAACAACAAATTTTAAAAAAGCCAATTAACATGACCTAAAAGCAGGCAAATAAAAATGTTTTTAGCTAGGGACTAAGGGACAAGCCTAGGACCCTCTTACAGCAAGGACACGGCCACCCCTAAGCATGAATTGTGTGTGCAGAACATAAAGTACGAAAGCAATAATTGATCAGAAGAACTGAGAAACCTGGAAGATGAGTAAAGGCAGAGGAGATGAGCAAGATAAGATTGAGCTGACCCATGTAAAGCCTCATCAAATAATAAAATCCACCCTGTACCTCACTGGGAGCCAGTGGAGAGAAAAAAACATAGGCGAAATGTGATCTGTTTTTTGTTTGGTGCCAGTCAAGACTATGGAAACATTTTGTTTCTGTAGGTGAGACAGAGATGAATGGCAAATGCCAACATAAAAGGAATTAAAGTAGTTTAAATTGGACAAAGCAAAGTTATGAATAATCTTTTGTAAATCATTAAATATCACTCTGCCTTGCAGTAAGGAGACCTGGGTTCACTTCCCGGGTCCTCTCTGCGTGGAGTTTGCATGTTCTCTCCGTGTCTGCATGGGTTTGTCCCTAGTGTGTGCTTGGTGTGTGTGTGTATGAGTCCTGCGGTGGGCTCGCACCCTGTCCGATATTTGTTCCTGCCTTGCACCCTGTGTTGGCTGGGATTGGCTCCAGCAGACCCCCGTGACCCTGTGTTAGGATATAGCGGGTTGGATAATGACTGGGGCGGCACAGTGGCGCAGTGGGTAGCGCTGCTGCCTCGCAGTTGGGAGACCTGGGGACCCGGGTTCGCTTCCCGGGCCCTCCCTGCGTGGAGTTTGCATGTTCTCCCCGTGTCTGCGTGGGTTTCCTCCGGGCACTCCGGTTTCCTCCCACAGTCCAAAGACATGCTGGTTAGGTGGATTGGCGATTCTAAATTGGCCCTAGTGTATGCATGGTGTGTGGGTGTGTTTGTGTGTGTCCTGCGGTGGGTTGGCACCCTGCCCAGGATTGGTTCCCTGCCTTGTGCCCTGTGTTGGCTGGGATTGGCTCCAGCAGACCCCCGTGACCCTGTGTTCGGATTCAGCGGGTTGGAAAATGGATGGATGGATGGATGGATAATGACTGACTGACTGATTAAATATCACTCTACATACCTTGACAATAGGGCATGAGATAATCCATCTAATATAAAGTAATCTAACCTTAACCTATTTATTACTTTTGTATACAAGTAATTCATGTAAATTAAAAACAACAATAATTCATGTAGGAGGCAAACACATTCACATTATAATCCATTGGTTACTGTGTTTATGCTATGTTTAAGTGAAGGTGAAAATGGTGAGAGCGCTGCAAGTGTATCAAAATGATGAACAAAGCGAGAATCCCGCATGTAAAGGACAGCATGTCAGCTCTTCGTGAAACTTTACCCATTAGTGCCACGTCTACCAAGGCTTCCTCCCACACCTCAATCACTGGCGCAGTATGTGCATGTCTGGGGGCACCTGGCTTTGGGACAAGTGTCACTTCCGAGACCGCTTACTGATTAGCTCGGAGACAGGCTACCAGTGAAGTAAGTAAGTGAACTTTATTGTCATTCATACCATACAACATTACAACAACGGATGCATAGCTGAACGAAATTGCGTTTCTCCAGGCACAATGTGCAGACATAAAAGACAAGTGCACGCAAGACAACATACAGACATTACAAACATTTCACTTCTTACACAGAAAGTAGGTAAGACAGCATAAGACAGCACAGTACAAACAATAAAAACAAAAGATATATATAAATGTAAGCCAGTCAGTGGGTGAAATATAATATGAAAGAAAATATTGCACATTGTTTCACAGTGACTGTGATATTGCACTATATGGATACAATATTTATACATAATATATACAATATAGACAATGTAATATTGTACGATATTACAATACAATATAATGTAAACTTAAGACCTATTTGTGGTAATAAAGTGCACAGTAAGTAAGAGAGCAAAAGGACAAAGGTTATTTAACAGAGTTTAGTATTCTGATGGCTAGGGGGAAGAAGCTCCTGTTAAATCTGGTCGTTCTGCAGTGCATACTGCGGTAATGTTTTCCAGAGGGCAGAAGTTCAAACAGCCCATGTGCCAGGTGTATGGGATCTTTTATAATCTTAATGGATCTGCTCTGGCAACGTGAGTAGTGTAATTCTTGAACAGATGGGAGTGAGGACCCGATGATTTTCTCCTCTGTCCTCACCTCTCTTTGAAGTATCTTCTGTTCAGCGACAGTGCAGCTACCATACCAAACTGAGATGCTGCTGGTCAATATACTTTCTATAGTGCCTCTGTAGAAAGTTGTGGGGTAAGGTTTGCTCTTTTCAGCCTTTGGAGAAAATGAAGTCGCTGTTGTGCCCTCTTGACAAGAGAAGTGGTATTTGTGGTCCATGTCAGGTCATCTGTAATGTGCACTCCCAGAAACTTGGTGCTTCTCACTGACTCTACACTGTTTCCATGGATTGTAAGTGGCCGGTGTGGCATGTGCTTTCTCCTGAAGTCAATGATGATCTCTCTTGTTTTGTTGACATTCAGTGCCAGGTTGTTTTTTCCACACCAGGCAATGAGTTAATTGACTTCCTCTCTGTATGCGGAGTCATCGTCATTACTGATGAGGCCCACCACTGTGAACTTGTACTGGATAAAATGGCTTCAGAATTTGATAGAAGTGTAATGAAATTGTGCTTCTGCTCAGTAAAAATACTTCCATGATGATTGAGGGGTTTTGAATTTGCTGTATTATGTTAAAAATGTAGGCATACACACAAACAAAAGTGTCAAAAGTATACATATAGTATCAATTATTAGTTCCACCTCATTCAGCGCAGGGCTGCAGAAGTCACAGCAGTACCAGCTACAAAGTAGGAACATGGACAGGGTGCCAGTTTATCTCAGGACATGTGCATATCCACTCAAAAGTGCTGCCAGGTGGTTCATAGCTTACTGTAACATTTTACTCCATTGTTCTATGGGTTATTTGGTGATGTTTTGGCTTCCAGCAAGCATATTGCAATTGCTTTGTCTAAGTGAGCAACAATGGGCGCTTTCATTGTTTTTTTTTCTTCTTGTCATTCTGCAGAGTATTTTACGAGATTGATGATACTTCAACCATCCTGACCATCAAGAAGGTGCAGGCATCAGATGCTGGAAAGTACGAGATCTTTGTGGAGAACAATCTCGGGGTGGATCAGTCGTTTGCCCGTGTGGACATAATGTGAGGCCCTCCTGTTCTGCCACACACTGCCTTTATATTTGTCTAGTCTCTTCATAAGCTGCTGCTGCCAACCCCTTTACTATTGTTTGTGAGCCTCTGTAAGTTAGCAAAGAAGGAGACAAGCACAATTCAGATAAGATACAGTAGACCTTTGCAGCAAAATGCAGTCCCTCTAATAGGATATATACAGCCACCAGCCATCTACACTTCCCATCCGGGTTGTGGGTAAACTTGAGTTTCTTTCGGGTTGACATACACCAGCTTTGGAGTATACGGTCAAAATGGCACCCGGCATGCAATCCAATGAAATAACTTGAACAATCTGATTTAGTTCAGCTGGAAAGCTCTCTATGTCTGTCACTCAATTGTTTTAACTTTTATTAAAATAAAATCATGCTCTTTCTCAGTTTCTTTCCTGTTGTCTGAACATTTTTAGTAACCATGCCATCTGTTTGACAGTTACTCCCATCTAATTCATCTTGAGTGGGCAATGCAGGGGGAAACTCAGTTTGGTAGCTTCTACCAGTCTTTTTTAAAGGACAATCCAGAAAGAGGACAATTTGAAACTGCTCAAGCAGTTTGTGAT
Source organism: Erpetoichthys calabaricus (assembly GCF_900747795.2). Taxonomy (NCBI): domain Eukaryota; kingdom Metazoa; phylum Chordata; class Cladistia; order Polypteriformes; family Polypteridae; genus Erpetoichthys; species Erpetoichthys calabaricus. The sequence goes on along the minus strand of NC_041401.2, from coordinate 144,249,825 downwards.
ACAAGGTTACTTTTATTCACTTGTCTATTTAAGCCTATATATTCCAAAATGTTACAGCTTTAGGAGGAAGGCAAAAAACAACCCTGAGTACAATGACAGTCTATTGCCAGGCCAAGGTAGTCTGGAAATAATGCTGCAGACCCATAACACAACAAATTTGTACCAAGTGAGAAATTGGGTGGCACAGTGGTTGGTGCTTCTGAATCAATTTCCCTGGGACTAAACCCTGTTCCTGTGTTGTAATCTAGATAGAATTTGAACATTTGTCTCTCTGTGTCCCTACAGACACCTGTATTAGGTTAACTGGTGATTCATAACTGGTCTAATTTGAGCGTGGGTGTGTGCAAGAGTGGTGCCCAAAGCTGCTGAGATAGGCTCCTTTCCCCCATGACCATGAATTGATAAAAAAGGTTAGAGAATGTCATGTCACTGTTTTTTGTTTCTGAAAGCCTTTCAACAAGACAAAATGAACCCTTGGGTGAGTTCAGTACTCAGATCTCCTGCCAGATCCCAAAGACATTCACTTGAGGGCCCAGAATGAGTGTGTTTGGCTACATCTGCAAATACGGGGCCAGTAAAATTTTTACTCACCCCTTTGGAGGTTATTCACTTTTTATCATTATACAACATTGAATCATAGTGTATTTAATTTAACTTTTTTGGCACAGATAACCAAAAAAAAAAGACTTTAATGTCAACGTGAAAATAGGTCTTTGCAAAGCCATCTAATTAATTAAAATCTAATAAAACATTAAATAATTGATCACATAACTACTGATACCCATTTGTCGCACCTAAATCATCACTGGTGCTGATAACTAATTTTAGAAGTCACATACTTAGTTCAATGGAAATGATCTGTCTCGGGTTTCAGTTGACTGTAGTCTAAATGCAACTTATCTAAAAGTGTCAACTTATGATAAGTCAGTATCATGGCCTAATTTACACAACAAAGACAAAAGAACACTCCAAGCAACTCTGCGAAAAGGTGATTGAAAAGCATAAGTCGGGTGACTGGTTAAAAAAAATATCCAAGTCTCTGGATATCCTTTAGAGTTCAGTTAAATCAGTCATTAAGAAATGGAAAAAGCATGGCACAGCTGTAAATCTGCTTAGAGCAGGCTGTCCTCAAAAACTGAATATGTGAGAAGAACACTGATGAGGGAGGTCGCCAAGTGACCAACGAGAACTTTGAAGAAGTTACAACTTATAGTGGCTGAGAACTGAGAGACAATATATATACCTGATTCCTGGGTGCTTCACCAGTTGCAGTTCTATGGGTGGGTGGCAAAGAGAAAACCACACATGACATACTGTATCTTGTAGAGTTTGCCAGAAGGCAAATGCAAGACTCTGAAGTCATCTGGAAGAAGGTTCTCTGGACTGATGAAACCAAAATGGAGCTTTTGGGCCATCATTCTAAACACCATGATTAGCATAAGTCAAAAATTGCACATCATCAAAAAACATCATCCTCACCATGAAGCATACTGGTGGTAGCATCATGCTGCAGCAGGCACTGGAAGGGTTGTGAAGGTAGAAGGGAAAATGAAAGGAGCAAAATACAAGGAACTCCTGGAGGAACACTCAATGCATTCTTCAAGAAACCTGCACCTTGGGAGATTTGTTTTCCAGCAAGATAACGACCCCAAGCATAAAGTCAAAGGTACAAAGGAATAGCTTCAAAACAATAATTATAATGTCATGGAGTGGCAGAGTCATAGTCCAGATCTCAATCCAAATGAGAAATTGTGTGCAGAATTGAAAAAAGATGTTCACTCATGATCCCTATGGAGTCTATCACTGCTTGAACAGTTTTGCAATGAAGAATGGTGAAAACGGCAGTGTAGATATGCAAAACAGACAGAGACTTGTGCACACAGACTGAAAGCTATCACGGCTGCCAAAGGTGCATCTACTAAATACTGCATTGAAGGTGGTGAATACTTATGCAGTCAAGTATTTAGTTTTCTATATTTATAATTAACTAGCAAAATACCCGCGCTTCGCAGCGGAGAAGTAGTGTGTTAAAGAGGTTATGAAAAAGTAAAGGAAACATTTTAAAAATAACGTAACATGACTGTCAATGTAATTGTGTTGTCATTGTTATGAGTGTTGCTGTCATATATAAATACATATACATATACACCTATATTATATATATATATATATATATATATATATATATATATATATATATATATATATATATATATATATATATCCATCCATCCATTGTCTCCCGCTTATCCGAGGTCGGGTCGCGGGGGCAGCAGCTTGAGCAGAGATGCCCAGACTTCCCTCTCCCCGGCCACTTCTTCTTGCTCTTCCGGGAGAATCCCAAGGCGTTCCCAGGCCAGTCGAGAGACATAGTCCCTCCAGCGTGTCCTGGGTCTTCCCCGGGGCCTCCTCCCAGTTAGACGTGCCCGGAACACCTCACCAGGGAGGCGTCCAGGAGGCATCCTGATCAGATGCCCGAGCCACCTCATCTGACTCCTCTCGATGCGGAGGAGCAGCGGCTCTACTCTGAGCCCCTCCCGGATGACTGAGCTTCTCATCCTATCTTTAAGGGAAAGCCCAGACACCCTGCGGAGGAAACTCATTTCAGCCGCTTGTATTCGCGATCTCGTTCTTTCGGTCACTACCCATAGTTCATGACCATAGGTGAGGGTAGGAACATAGATCGACTGGTAAATTGAGAGCTTCGCCTTGCGGCTCAGCTCCTTTTTCACCACGACAGACCGATGCAGCGCCCGCATTACTGCGGATGCCGCACTGAACCGCCTGTCGATCTCACGCTCCATTCTTCCCTCACTCGTGAACAAGACCCCGAGATACTTGAACTCCTCCACTTGGGGCAGGATCTCGCTACCAACCCTGAGAGGGCACTCCACCCTTTTCCGGCTGAGGACCATGGTCTCGGATTTGGAGGTGCTGATTCTCATCCCAGCCGCTTCACACTCGGCTGCGAACCGATCCAGAGAGAGCTGAAGATCACGGCCTGATGAAGCAAACAGGACAACATCATCTGCAAAAAGCAGTGACCCAATCCTGAGCCCACCAAACCGGACCCCCTCAACGCCCTGGCTGCGCCTAGAAATTCTGTCCATAAAAGTTATGAACAGAATCGGTGACAAAGGGCAGCCCTGGCGGAGTCCAACTCTCACTGGAAATGGGTTCGACTTACTGCCGGCAATGCGGACCAAGCTCTGGCACCGATCGTACAGGGACTGAACAGCCCTTATCAGGGGGGCCGGTACCCCATACTCTTGGAGTACCCCCCACAGGATTCCCCGAGGGACACGGTCGAATGCCTTTTCCAAGTCCACAAAACACATGTAGACTGGTTGGGCAAACTCCCATGCACCCTCCAGGACCCTGCTAAGGGTATAGAGCTGGTCCACTGTTCCGCGACCAGGACGAAAACCACACTGTTCCTCCTGAATCCGAGGCTCGACTATCCGACGGACCCTCCTCTCCAGGACCCCTGAATAGACTTTTCCAGGGAGGCTGAGGAGTGTGATCCCTCTGTAGTTGGAACACACCCTCCGATCCCCTTTCTTAAAGAGGGGGACCACCACCCCGGTCTGCCAATCCAGAGGCACTGTCCCTGATGTCCATGCGATGTTGCAGAGGCGTGTCAACCAAGACAGTCCTACAACATCCAAAGCCTTGAGGAACTCCGGGCGTATCTCATCCACCCCCGGGGCCCTGCCATATATATATACACACACATATACACATATATTATATATATATATATATATATATATATATATATACATACATACATACATATACACACATACTTACAATAACATAGAAATCAATATAAACAACATTAACATCATTATCATATGAGAATATGAAATAATATATAAGAAGCACATTTCATATAAATATAAATTATTAAACAGTAAAATCTTCTTCTATAATTTGCTACCGTGGCTATTCGTTTGTCTGTCCAGGATTTTAAATCACCTGTAGCTCACAAACCGTTTCACCTATTGACTTGAAATCTGGTACACATATAGTACGTCACGTCTACTATCCACTTTATGGGTGATGATTGTATTACTCTTTTTATCTTTATTTTATTTTATTGTAGAATCAACTCCTATCTGCACACACCAGGGCGGCCGTGGGCGGATGCGTATGGTGTATTCACTCCATGTTATCGTGCATTGCGCTGTCACTGGTATTTTGATAAAAGAATTTGAACAACATATAAGAAGCGTATAAATTATTAAACAGTAAAACATTAACATTTAAGAAGTAAAGTTACATTGAGTACTACTGCAGTGCCTTTGGGTATACCTAATTTTTTGTTTGCCCTTTACATGCTTAAATGTGTACATTTTTTGGTGTACCTACCCGAGAACACGTGACATATAACCGACCGTGAGAGAAGCATGGCTTGTAAACACGCGTTGAGTTCATCTGCTGGTCTCCCTCGTGGAATAACTGGTAATGTTTGACTAAAATCTACAGTGAGTAAAACGACATTACCTCCTATTTTTTTTTTTTTTTTACGATCTCCGAGATCTTGCTTTCTTCGGTTCAAGGCTTCATAAGCTCTTTTATGTTCCATGGTGTATGTGGACACTTTTTGTGACTGAAGACAGAGAAGAAAATTAAAATTAGTCAAAACCTTTTATTAATACATACCAGACAAGGGTAAAATGTCAGAGAAACACAGTCCTAGGACACCGCGCTTCATCTGCCTCGAGCGCAGATGTCCTTGTTCTTTTATACCTTTCTAATCTCCTGATCGTTGACCACGTAAGCAAAAAATAGCGTCCTGACTCATTGTACTTTTCCAATTTTGTAAAGTCATTACCCTAAAGGTATATTTTCTTATCACACACATCATCAAAAGAAAACTTCCAGAAAGTATACATGCTTCTTGTCACGTACGCAAAACACAAACAAGTTTCATCATTCTGTCCTATTTTCTGTACACACATATATTTTGTTCAATTACATCTTTTTATGTTTTCACACTCCTCCCTTTTTGAACAAAATGATGTGGGCAATATAATTCTATCTTGAAATGGTTGATGAAGGGGAAGGGGGGAAGAAAGTGGAAGAAGCTATACGAGACATGCGCTCCTCATGTAGCATATATGCCCTTTCCATAGAGGCGGTAGCGAAACAAAGGGATAATACAACAACCAACCAGGAGGAGGAGACAAAATGTCACAACCAAAGAAATGAAAACAGATGTTATCCATTGTCCCCAGGATCCGAAGGAGGATGCAAACCACTGATCCCAGTCAGACCCGGTCCACTGGGCTTGTCGACCAGTCCCACAGTTGATAATAGAGCAGAAATCAAACTGCACTGATGTGGTAATTCCTAACGGGAAAGTCAAGGTGACCAGGGCAGTAGACAAGGGAAAAGAAAAGCATAGTAGCACAGCAATCAAGGGTGCCATCTCTTGCAATGTGAGGCGTGAATCCAGGCAGGCAGTCCTTCAACTTTCACGGCGTGTGGTGTGGATAGAAGAATTTGGAATGGTCCTCTCCACCTAGGCTGATGCCAGTGTTTCCTCCGAGTATCTCGAACCAGGATCCAGGTGCCCAAAGGAATTGGTAAATCCTTGGAAAGGGGGCTGGTCCTCCAGGCTTGATTAACCTGCTGGTGGATTTCCTTCAACGAGGTTCGCAAACCTGCAAGACTAGAGAGAAGATCATTGTCCACAGTATGCAAATTCACATTTCCTACAACCATGCCAACGGGCATGGGACGTCCGGTCAGAATCTTAAACGGCGATAGTCCCAGTTGTCGGTGTGTCCGTCCCCTTAGTCCCATTAAAGCTAAGGGTAGTGCATCCGGCCATGATAAATTAGTTTGTTCACAAATTTTTGCGAGTTTAGCTTTTAAAGTGCCATTGCATCGTTCTACGATGCCTCCGCTTTGGGGATGGTATTCACAATAGCCAGGTGGTTAATTCATTTATAATGGAGTTCACAAAATGAGTGCCATTATCTGTTTGTAACTTTTGAGGGATACCCCATCTTGGAATAATCTCTTTAATTAGTGCTTTAGCTACTGTTTTGGCATCGCTGTGTTTTGAAGGGAAAGCCTCTATTTATCGGGAGAACACATCGACAATCACAAGACAATATCGGTACCCTTTAGACGGGGTTAGTTCAATGGAATCCATTTGAAGGTGTTCAAACGGACCCATTGGATTAGGGGTAACGGCGGGACTTACCTGGGTACCCTTTCCCACATTAAACTTTTGACATATTGCACAGCATCTGCAAAATTGCTCTGCATATGTAGAGAAACCTACAGCTTCCCAATGTTTTTCAACATCTTGAACCATGGCATCTCTTCCTGCGTGATCGAGGCCATGGGCGATTTTTGCCATTCCTGGGAAAGAGGCTTTTGGGAGAAAAGGTTTGTTAGTGTGTTTATGAGTCCAGACTCCATCAGAGAGGGACCCTTCTTTGGACCATTTTCTCCTTTCGATATCCGTGGCTGCACTCTGTAAAGAAATAATTTGATTATCAGGGTCCTGGTCATTTCTCTGTTGGAATAAAGAAATTGGTGTGTTATTATATGCAGCCTCTTTAGCAAAGTGGTCAGCTAATTCATTCCCTTTGCTAACAGGATCCTGTGTGAGCTATCATTTAACAATCGCTAGCTTCGATGGTTTGGTTATAGCTTCTAAAAGGGATTCGATCAATTTCTGATGTTGGATAGGTTTGCCAGTACTGGTCTTAAATCCCCTTAGTTTCCATAGTGCTCCATGATCATGGCAGACTCCAAAAGCATACCTGGAATCTGTATAAATTGTTACGATCTTCCCTTCGGACAGCTGACACGCTCGAGTGAGTGCTACGAGTTCAGCTGTTTGTGCACTTAAGCTTGATGAAATTCGATTTGCTTCCAGCAGGCGGTCCCCTCGGACCACTGCGTAACTGGCCGAGGGTGCTCCATTTTTCAATCGCAAGGAACATCCATCCACAAAAATCATTTCTCCAGTTTCTAAAGGTGTTTCCTGTAGATCTACTCTAGGTTTTACAACCTTTGCTATTTCATCATGGCAATTATGTGGTTCTCCTTCGTTATTAATTGGGAGAAGAGTGGCTGGATTTAAAGTGGAGCATCTTTCAATTGTAACATTTGACAAAGTACAGAGTACATTCTGATACTCATAGGGATCCCTTTAATACACTCTATAACACACAAAATCACCCAAACCATTTTCAACACACTTCACCCCAGTATTATTCTATATTTACACTATATTTGGAAACAATGCAGCAAAGGAAACAGAAACAAATGGACTCTGAAGAAAAGCAAGTTCCACTCTTCAGGACAAACAAACATAAAACAGCCTCTCATGATGTTAGCTGGTGTTAACACAATCCTGCTCAGCTAAACGGCGCCGGTTTCCAGATCAAGGAGACTCCGTTGGCGAACTGAGTCAGCGACAACAAGGAAAAAACTTCCGTGGCGATCCAATCCTGCGACAACAAGGACAAATCCAACTATCGAGAAACCACACGGTACGATACCACAGCAAGACCGCATTCCCAGAAAAAGGCTACAGTCACAGAGAATATTAACTCAATGCACAACTTTAAATACACACGTCACAAGAAAAAAGAAAAGGACAGAAGAAATTTCATGAGAACTACATCCGTGCTTGCTAATACAGCTTCTGTTGTTGCAGCCACAGCACGAAGACACGGAGGAAGTGCTGCGGCCACTGGATCCAGTTTTTTAGAAAAAATAAGTCACCGGTCTTTGTTTATCTCCATGTTGTTGCGTCAGTACTGCATTCATAAATCCCTGCTTTTCGTCCACGAACAAAGTGAATGGACGAGAATGATCAGGCAAACCTAGCGCGGGCGCAGATAGAAGAGCAGCTTTGAGGTTACAGAGAGCCTTCTCAGCCAATTGTTGCAACGGCTGTGCTCTTTCAGTAAAATTTAGAACCCACTGTCTGCAGTAGCCCAGAATACCTAAAACAGACATAACCTGTTGTTTTGTGACCGGTCTAGGAAGATTTTGGATGGCTGTAATGCGATCGCTAGAGAGAGCTCTTGTTCCATACATAATGTCATGACCTAGATATTTTACAGTTGTTTTGATTAGCTGCAGCCTAACTTTAGAAACTTTATGGCCATTTTTCCCTCAGAAACAGCAACAATTTCTGGGTGTCTTTTGTACAATCTTCTTCCATAGCGCTACATATCATTTCCATCTACATACTGTATCAATATACTACCTCTTTCCGGCCAAACGCCGTCTAAATTACTTCTTTCCGGCCAAACGCCGTCTAAATTTTGGGCAAGAGCTTGTCCATATACACAAGGGGCTTCTCTGTATCCCTGAGGCATGACGGTCTATGTCTAACGGCGGTACCGCGTTTGACGAGATCGGGATGTACGGCGGAGATGCCAGCCTCTGCTTCGGGAGACAAAGGATATTGGGCACGGTGCGGGCGGAAGGAGGATTTCGGGTGGATCACCAGAGGCTCACAATGGGCTATCCTTAAACGGTCAGGAGTATCAAAAATACCTGGAGTAACTTGTAACCAGTCTGTTCTTTCAAGGCATTTTTCCACCCATGGTCCTATTTTCTCCCATTTAACAGTGCGTGATTTAGCTAAGGAAAAATATGAGGGACTGTGCCGCCAAGATAATATATGTGCTGTGAGCATGTAAGATGAACAGAAGCAGCTGCCTTTGTGGATGAAATAAAAACACAGGAGATGTGAAGGGTTTCGGGGCAAATACCAGAAATAAGGAAAGATTGTAGCCAGGTGGTGTCTACTTCTATAGGGAAGTATTGGGCAGTACAGTGTAAAATGTCAGGGGCCTGTAAATTGGGAAAGAGACAAGGGGAAAAAGAGTGTAGGGCTTTGAGGAGAATGGTGTGTGGGGAAATATCTAAAGTCCATGCTGCAAAAGAGGGTTTGGGGTAAGGGGTAATTTGACACAACAACTTGGGGGTTGAACAAGGTATGTCCGCCAGGACGTGACTGGACTTGAAGAGGTTTTGATACTTGAAGAAGGTGAGGTTGTCCAGAAGCAGTAAGCACAGTAACAGTTTCGTTCGAAGTAGGGACCTTTGCCAGCGAGCGAGTGGCACCAGTGTCGATTAAGAAAACAGTCTCAGTGCCATCAACGAACAATGTCAGTAAAGGATCAGTCTCTGAATTATGAGTGAGCAAAGGTAGTTGAAAAGAGTGGCTGGAGGTCCCAGCGTTTTCCTATGGCCAGTATTGTTAGTCAGGGGTGTCAGAGAAAACAGGTGGAAAAAGGGGAGGTGGGGGCTGTTGCTGTCTGTGAGGGCACTCCCGACGAAAATGTCCAGTTTCACCACAAGCGTAGCAAGAGTAGGAATTAACATTGGGATTAAAGGGAGAGGGAATAAAAGGATTCTTAGTGTGGTCAACAGGAGGAGCTCTAAAACCACCTCGTCCTCTTCCTCGTCCTCGTCCCCTTGCTCTTAAGCCATATCCTCGACCTTGGTCAGGAGCATTCCTGGTATAATAGTTCATCTGTGCTGCCAATAATTTGGCATGAGAGTCCGATTCGGCATGTTCAGCATGTCGTTTGACTTCATCAAACGTGGCACTTTCCCACTCAATACAGGAAGTGCGGACCTTGTTTTGTATATCAAGGCGCAAACCGGAAACAAAAGGTGGAACTGCAGCTCGGGTGCGGTCATCAGCATTTCCCAAGCCCGAGTGATTAGCCATAAGGTCTTGAATCCTATGTGCCCATTCATCAACCGTTTCGTGTCTCTTTTGTTTTGCAGCAGAAATAAGGGACCAGTCCGTTCCTTTTTTATATTTTTCTGCAATATTTTGTCTCAACGCCTCCCATTGTGGGTTAAATTCGCCTTCTCCACTTATCCCCTGTCCTCGAGTTAAAGCTGGGTTCCATACCCATGGAACGTCATTGCGGACACCCCTGCTAACAGTGGCCCATGTGGTCCCAAGCTTTCGACGAAGTACCTGGGTCCATTCAGCAGCATTAGGCTTATACATGCTATCTAACTGATCAAGTTGTTCAACAAATTTTAGTCCTCCTACTTCCTTTGGATCTGGAAGTGCATTCATGACATCTTTTAGTTCTTGGATGTCCCAATTCCGATTTATCATAACTGTTGTGGGATTTTGGGGTCCAGCTGGATGGGCAGGGTTATAATGGGGATTGGGAACTTCTATTAAAGGGCAAGTAAGTGAAGGTGAAGGATCAGAAGAGAAAAAAGTTGGAGCTGGTTTGTGAGTGGAGGTTTGACTTCGAGTGCATTTGGAGACGGGGGTTTGTCTAGTACAGGGTGGGTCATCACGATGGGTTGAGGGGTCATAGTGATCTGTGCCTGGGGAATCATCAGGGGAAACTTCTGCTAGTTGTAGTGCAGGGGGGGGCAGTCGGAATGGGGAATAGAGGAGGGGATAATAGAGGTGCCTGAGGTTGGTTCTGAGGAGGGGAAAAAAATAATAGGATAAATCTAAACCTGTCTTCTTTTCTATAAATTTTCTAGGAGACCCATTTTTACGGGGCGTCTGTTGATCCTCCGAAAATAATTCTTCCAGCACTAATGATTTTGATCCCCCTGTGCGGCGATTAACAGGCTTACTGTTATAAGTTCCCATTATGCTCCCTTGCCCTCCCGGGTTCTGTATTTAATTTTCCAACTATATACTGATTCGCCTAATCCCTTGTACGTATGAATCAGCGAGGCATTAAGTGTGCCACTCACTAAACCTAACTGTTCCCTTCTTTTTCCCAAGGGAAGACACCTAACTATCGGTACTGATCCAGTTCCCAGGAGAACACGGTTTTGTTGCTTATTCCGTATGTAGATTTATTTATTCCGTTCCTAACAGCAATCCTGCAATCTATGCTCTTTTCGGTTTATATTTCCATACCACCCCGTTACTCGTCCCGTTAGCCTGTCCGCTCACATCCCCGGATTCCAGCTCAGGTGACTTCGTGTCCGATTCGGTTCAGCAGAATACTACATCAATACGTCCAGCCGAGTCTAGGATATGGGTGAGGCCAGTATCCTTTCGTCAGACCTTTCGTATGCGTCAAACTGCTTGGGTCAAGTCTCCATCACCTTAAGCAACCCGTTGAGATATGAGTATGACTAGACGGTCAACAGGAAACTCGCCCTCCCGTTCTTTAGAAAATAAAAAATGTTCGGAAATCCCCCGGTGCTTACCCCAGCCTGGAAGTGTGCAAGCTCTGTCTGGAAATCCGTTCAGTCACCGTGGATGTAGCAAAGAGGAGACCAGGGACTCCTCACGCAAGAACTGTTTCAGGACAGGGCAGTCCTAACTTTTGCCGGAGCTGCATGCTCTGCTGCCGGAGCGCTCAAGTTGACGGCAGTCCGCTGGTAAGACGGATCACTGAAATGGTCTCGCTGGAGGAGTCGACCGGCCGTCTCTTGCCCCACGTCCGGGCGCCAAAAACTGTGGACACTTTTTGTGACTGAAGACAGAGAAGAAAATTAAAATTAGTCAAAACCTTTTATTAATACATACCAGACAAGGGTAAAATGTCAGAGAAACACAGTCCTAGGACACCGCGCTTCATCTGCCTCGAGCGCAGATGTCCTTGTTCTTTTATACCTTTCTAATCTCCTGATCGTTGACCACGTAAGCAAAAAATAGCGTCCTGACTCATTGTACTTTTCCAATTTTGTAAAGTCATTACCCTAAAGGTATATTTTCTTATCACACACATCATCAAAAGAAAACTTCCAGAAAGTATACATGCTTCTTGTCACGTACGCAAAACACAAACAAGTTTCATCATTCTGTCCTATTTTCTGTACACACATACATTTTGTTCAATTACATCTTTTTATGTTTTCACATGTACTTATCCTAAACCATCATCTTTGAATGTTGCAAGACTTTCGCCTTGTATGTAGATCGGGGTAATTACATTCATTGCATTCCTAGTCTGAATCACAATCTGATTGTATGGGTGGTTACCTGGCAGGTAACGCTTATGCTTGGTGATCAGGTCGTCTAACATCCGCCACGTGCCCTCTTTTAATTACGAGAAGCAGATATATATAGCCAAATTCTCGCGCTTCGTTGCGGTGAAGTACTGCTTTTAATTTTTTATTAAGAAGAAAAGAAAACCTTTTTAAACGGATCGAAAATATACCAATAACAATTTGTTAAGGATCTGTTTTTTTGTGAACCTCCCTTTTCACAGCTGTCGCGCTACGGCGTGTGTTTCGTTTATTTGACAGTATGTAGATTGTGGTAATTACATTCATGGCATTCGTTTTCTGAATCACAATCTGATTGTATGGGTGGTTACCTGCCAGGTTACGCTTGTGGTTGGTCAGGAAGTCTCCTTACGTCCACCACGTGCCCTCTTTCTGTTCCCAGAAGCAGATCATAATAGTTTACTTTCAAATAATGCAAAGAGAACGCGACACGTGTTTCTCCCTAATTCTGGGCTGATCAGGCGTACACACTCACTGCATCCCCTCTCGGGAATCGAATCTCTATCGTCAGCGCCAGAGTTGAAACCCCTAACGTTGCGGTCAGCAAGTCGGCTAACATCCGCCATGTGCCGTCTTTCAGTTGCGAGAAGCAGATCATAGAATGGTTGAAATTGTTTACTTTCAAATTATGCAGAGTACGCGACACGTGTTTCACCCTAATTCTGTGCTCTTCATGCATACACACTCATTGCATCCCCTCTCGGGAATCGAATCTCGAACGTCAGCGCCAGAGGTGAAGCCCCTAACGTTGCGCTACGGCGTGTGGTTCGTTTATACCTCGTGTCTTCTCATTAAACTTTTATCTCGCGAATATGTTATTGCAATCCACAGCGGGAGCGTTTCTATAAACTTAATTTAAACTTACGTTTTACACCGTGCTTTGTTTCCCTTATGAAGATGCTTGTATGCTTCAGTCGCTCGCTTCTTATTGTTTCGCTCCCTTCTCAATTGTTTAATGAATGTTTTGTTCTTCGCTGTTTGCGGCTCTTACTTCATTTCTCCCTACTGCGTTCACAGTCTTTTCACGTGATTACGTGGGAGGCGTGATGACGTGACACTCAACTCCGCCTTCCACGGCCATCGAGCTGCCGTCCATTACAGTATATTGTCAAAAAAGAGGTTCCAGTTATGACCATTACGCGCTGAATTTCGAAATGAAACCTGCCTAACTTTTGTAAGTAAGCTGTAAGGAATGAGCCTGCCAAATTTCAGCCTTCCACCTACACGGGAAGTTGGAGAATTAGTGATGAGTCAGTCAGTCAGTGAGGACTTTGCCTTTTATTATTATAGATATACACCAGAGCTATGGCTCTGAGGCTAGGGATTGGTGATGGTAATCGGAAGGTTGCCAGTTCGAAAAGCATAAATGCCAGAAGTGATTCCACTCTGTTGGGCCTTTGAGCCCTTAACCTGCAATTGCTGTGTACTGGGTATGACCCTCCAACTTGCAGGGAAAACCTAAGGGTTGGTGGCAGGATTGGCACAAAAATCCTCACAATGTTCCACTCCATCTGAACTAGTGGGGTGCTGAGGTGTCATCCGTTGCATGGCTGTGCTCACGTCCTAATCTGGGATCCTGAGGTGATTTGTCATTTGGTAGGTGCAGGAACACGCTGTATCAGTACATATCCCCAACCTCTCTCTATATCACTTTACAGAGATCTGCTTTCACTTTGACATTAAAGACTCTTTTTTCTGTTGATCAGTGTCACAAATGTCAATTTAAACCTACTGTGATTCAATGTTGTATAATAATAAAATGTGAAAACTTCCAAGGGGGTGAATACACTTGATAGGCGCTTTATCACTTATGAATTGGCAACCACCAGTGTTCATGCTATGCACCCAACACTGCCAGAAGAGGTTCCAGCACCCTGCTACACTGGGTATGCTCAGAAAATAGCATCTAAAGTTCAGGGGGGTGTTCTATTGCATTTAAAAGGTTACAAGTGAAGTAGAAACAGGCACCAGTCTAAAAAATAAAAATGGAAACCATGGAATCAAATGCCAAGCAAGATTCCAAGGGATATTACTGTGTAGTTGAATGCTACGGTAAATAATAAGAAGATGAGATTTTGAGATTTCAGGAAAAATGCACTAAGATCTCTCTGATCCACCACTTGCAACATACCAAAATTCTGTCCCCCATGAACTCAGGGTTGGATGAAGCAGGTTTTAGAATGTTACTGTGTTATAAATACAAAATAGTGGCACAATGGTGCATTTCTGAGCTAACTTTGAATGTTCTTTCAAGTTATTTGTCTGTTTTACTTTGACAATCTAAAGTATGCTATCGGTGTTCTGAGACTGGATCCCTGCAATTCTGACTGTACTTTACAATTAACACATGCAAGGATGGTTATTTATGACACAGAGTAATAGCATTTATGATTAACTTACATTTTCTGCCTTATGTCAGTTTGTACCCTTGCTCAATTTGCCAAGAGTACAATTAATTTTTTCATTACAAAACAGTACGCTAGATTAATTATTACTGACTGAACACAACAACGGTATATGCATGATCTCACTTTTGCTTTGTAGCATGTATTACCTAACTATTATGATCAGGAAGTTTCCTGAAGCATTTTATGATGCATACTTTTTGACATAAGGAGCAAAGGCCAAGAAGATACCCATGGTCACAAAAATGAGCTGAGATGTCTCTATCTACTACCTCATGTGTCTGAGCACAGTTGAAGTACAAGATATCAGCAATAGAAAAAAAAGAAACATACATCCATTACCAGACCCATGTGACAGATGGCTGGGAGACCATCATTATAGAAGGGCCGGTGGAACAGATGTACACATGGTACTGTCTCCCCTTTAGTGCTAGACAGCAGCCCCCCTGGTTGCTCTGGCACCATGGATTCCCATAGGGCACTGGTAGTTGGAGTTTGCTGCAGCCCTATTGAGTTCCATGGATGCCACCAGGGGGAGCTGCATAAGCTGCAGAGCCCTACTTTGGGCTTTCACCACACCTGGGATTGATTCCAGACCTCACTAATGAGCCACATGGAGCACTCCTAGGTGCAGCTGGAAAAGAGCTGCCTGCCTTCATTCCGGAAGCCAGAGCTGGGAGAGAGGGAGAGAGCGAGAGCGCCAAGAAGGAGAAAATAAAGGTTTGGAACGAAAACCGAGTACCTGGAGAATAAACACACAAACGGGAAAACATACTCAGTAAAGTCAGCAATAAGGCTGAATGAGAAATATGTCATATTAAAATATTATTTTAACCTGCACTTTTCATTTCATTAATTAAGAACCTTATAGCAAATAGTGTAGTCTTTATTCCATACAAAATCATTTTTTTCCTGTGATCATAGAATGTTCCTTTCAATCGTTTCTTGATCACATTGTATTTGGTATGTATGAATAATGTGAATCAAATGTAAATTGCCCATACATGCAATTTTGTCTAAGCTTACAGAGCTTTAGAAACTGAAGGAAATGCTTCAGAAACATGGGTGAGCTGCCATCTACTGGACACAGAGGGTCTAAGCAAGACAGCCATTTTAACTACCTAAAAATAAAGGTGATATTTCAGGACTACAGAATGAAAGTTACTCTGAGAACCGGGGTTCACAAAGTGCTCTAGAGCAGGGGGTAGGCAACGTCGGTCCTGGAGTGCCACAGTATGTGCAGGTTTTTGTTCCAACCCAGTTCCTTAACGAGAACTCAATTATTGCTGATGAAGCACATATTGCTTAAGTGACATTTTAATGCTTCATTTTAGTGGTCTCGCTTGTTAAGGTTCTCCAACCTTAATTGCTTATTTCAATCTTAAACTGCTGCATTCAGTGTTTTAATTGCTCCTTATTAGCAATAAGATGTAAAAGACAAAGCAGCCAGCAGTTCTCCAGCTAGCTTTTTTCCAATTACATCTGTGTGTGTTCATCATGCACGGTTTGATTTAATAAAACACTTAATAGAAAAATGTGACAGACTGAAAATGATCTGTTTTAGGCTTCAAATCATTTGGATGATATCCTTGGAAAGGAAAAAAATCTACGATATAAAAGCCTTACATTGCACAGACTAACAAGCCATAAAATTAAATAAGGTCTGAGATTGGCAATGATTGGTTTCTAATTAAGCAATTGGGTTGGAATGAAAACCTGTAGCCACTGCGGCTCACCAGGACCGACATTGCCTACCCTTGTTTTACATCTTATTGCTAATAAGGAGCAATTAAAACACTGAATGCAGCAGTTTAAGATTGAAATAAGCAATTAAGGTTGGAGAACCTTAACAAGCGAGACCACTAAAATGAAGCATTAAAATGTCACTTAAGCAATATGTGCTTCATCAGCAATAATTGAGTTCTCGTTAAGGAACTGGGTTGGAACAAAAACCTGCACATACTGTGGCACTCCAGGACCGACGTTGCCTACCCCTGCTCTAGAGGGTTTGTGCTTTACCCTGCTGAACATGGACACAATTTTGAAAAGATTATGATATTCTTATTTTGATGCTGCACAGAACAAGCAGTTTGTCACATTACAACATATGAACATTCTTCATAAAATTGCAGTCCACAAATGTAGTTTAGATGGACAGCCAGTTATCTTTAATGCTGTCAGTCAAATGTATGCATTTTTCTACTTCCAGAAACTACTTGTTTTATTAAAGTCAGTGCTTCAATTACCAAGTGCAAATCACAAAGAAACTGTCTCAGGATACTTTCATTTATATAGAGCCAATAACATAAGAGTCTTATGTAAGTCACTTAACGGGCCTGTACTCTAATACTATTGAAATGTTCTTGTGCAAGGACTTCTGCAAAATATATACTTTTACTATTAATGAAAATTTTAAAACCCGGATATTGATGTGGAATTGGGGAGAAAAAATGCCAATTCCACACAGTAGGTGGCCACACCAGAAGATAAACTAGGCCTGTGTGAGCAGAGAGACAACACCCCGAGTTCAGTATTAGCTACGGGAGATTTTTAAAAAATAACAAATTTTATATATATGTGTGGGTGTGTGTGTGTGTACATTGGAATAAACACAGAACATATACAGGACTTAAAACACATGACATCTGTCCACAGCTCCAGAAGGCTGGCCCTGAATCTCAGTACAATCACAGTTAGTGTGAAGTTGGCACATTCTCCCCATGTCTACATGAGTTTTTATTTCACATCTCTTAAAATAAGTGAGGAAAACTGATTGGTTGCTGTAAATTGTTCTGTTATCTGTGTCTCGTCCAGACTTGCTCCCTGTCTTGCATCAAATGTTGCCCAAAATAGGCCCAGACTCTGTGTGACCCTAGACAGGATAAACAGGTATGTACAATGAAATGATGAAAAGATGGTCATCAGTTCACTCCAAAGCTCCAGAATCGCAATTGATGAATGCCTAGAAAATCGAAAGAAGCAAAACTCAGAGCAGAATCCATATATAGGCTCTCAAAGAAAAACTAATGATGGTTCAGACTACCTAGTAGTTGCAATAAAAATGTGAAATCTTCCAAATGTGAGCAAGATTCAGAACCTGAAATTTACCACAATTCTGCCAAAGATAGGTAAAACATCCCTTTAAAGGTGTGAAATACGAACAAGACAAGCACACCATGTACAGGTATCTTTAATCATCCATCCATTTTCCAACCCGCTGAATCCAAACACAGGGTCACGGGGGTCTGCTGGAGCCAATCCCAGCCAACACAGGGCACAAGGCAGGAACCAATCCTGGGCAGGGTGCCAACCCACCGCAGGACACACACAAACACATCCACACACCAAGCACACACTAGGGCCAATTTAGAATTGCCAATCCACCTAACCTGCATGTCTTTGGACTGTGGGAGTATCTTTAATCAGATCCCACTAAGTATTAGTGATTTACTCTGAGGACTAAGGTCCTGGATCTGGGTGTAGAATTTCAAGTGGTGTCCCATGCTTACAGCAACTTATTAATGAGGATGACCAGGAAGGGGCAGGTCCTTCCTCTTACCCATAATATTTTGTAATTATGAGTTCCAAGTATAATAGCCATAACCAGTTTTTACATTCGTTCTGCACAAGTATGGTTTGTAAAACTTGAATGTGACAACATGGCAATTAGTAATTAATAGAACACTACAGTCTGTGAACACAATTCTATGTAAAAATATATACATTATATATTTTATATACAGTGCATCCGGAAAGTATTCACAGAGCATCACTTTTTCCACATTTTGTTATGTTACAGCCTTATTCCAAAATGGATTAAATTCATTTTTTTCCTCAGAATTCTACACACAACACCCCATAATGACAACGTGAAAAAAAGTTTACTTGAGATTTTTGCAAATTTATTAAAAATAAAAAAATTGAGAAAGCACATGTTCCTAAGTATTCACAGCCTTTGCTGTGAAGCTCAAAATTGAGCTCAGGTGCATCCTGTTTCCCCTGATCATCCTTGAGAGGTTTCTGCAGCTTAATTGGAGTCCACCTATGGTAAATTCAGTTGGTTGGACATGATTTGGAAAGGCACACACCTGTCTATATAAGGTCCCACAGTTGACAGTTCATGTCAGAGCACAAACCAAGCATGAAGTCAAAGGAATTGTCTGTAGACCTCCGAGACAAGATTGTCTCAAGGCACAAATCTGGGGAAGGTTACAGAAAAATTTCTGATGCTTTGAAGGTCCCAATGATCACAGTGGCCTCCATCATCCGTAAGTGGAAGAAGTTCGAAACCACCAGGACTCTTCCTAGAGCTGGCCGGCCATCTAAACTGAGCGATCGGGGGAGAAGGGCCTTAGTCAGGGAGGTGACCAAGAACCCGATGGTCACTCTGTCAGAGCTCAAGAGGTCCTCTGTGGAGAGAGGAGAACCTTCCAGAAGGACAACCATCTCTGCAGCAATCCACCAATCAGGCCTGTATGGTAGAGTGGCCAGACAGAAGCCACTCCTCCTTAGTAAAAGGCACATGGCAGCCCACCTGGAGTTTGCCAAAAGGCACCTAAAAGACTCTCACACCATGAGAAAGAAAATTCTCTGGTCTGATGAGACAAAGATTGAACTCTTTGGTGTGAATGCCAGGCGTCACGTTTGGAGGAAATCTGGCACCATCCCTACAGTGAAGCATGGTGGTGGCAGCATAATGCTGTGGGGATGTTTTTCAGCGGCAGGAACTGGGAGACTAGTCAGGATAAAGGGAAAGATGACTGCAGCAATGTACAGAGACATCCTGGATGAAAATCTGCTCCAGAGCGCTCTTGACCTCAGACTGGGGCGACGGTTCATCTTTCAGCAGGACAACGACCCTAAGCACACAGCCAAGATATCAAAGGAGTGGCTTCAGGACAACTCTGTGAATGTCCTTGAGTGGCCCAGCCAGAGCCCAGACTTGAATCCGATTGAACATCTCTGGAGAGATCTTAAAATGGCTGTGCAGCTTCCCATCCAACCTGATGGAGCCTGACAGGTGCTGCACAGAGGAATTGGCGAAACTGGCCAAGGATAGGTGTGCCAAGCTTGTGGCATCATATTCAAAAAGACTTGAGGCTGTAATTGCTGCCAAAGGTGCATCGACAAAGTATTGAGCAAAGGCTGTGAATACTTATGTACATGTGATTTCTCAGTTTTTTTATTTTTAATAAATTTGCAAAAACCTCAAGTAAACTTTTTTCACATTGTCATTATGGGGTGTTGTGTGCAGAATTCTGAGGGAAAAAATGAATTTAATCCATTTTGGAATAAGGCTGTAACATAACAAAATGCTGTGAATACTTTCTGGATGCACTGTGATTATATATATATATATACATATATATATATATATATATATATACATACACACACACACACACACACACACAGTATGAATGCATGCATAAGAAATTGTTGATTACTTGCACATAACCATTTTTTATTATTAAATGGATCAATTTTATGGCCTTGAGGTCCCGAAAAATACAAAAGTTACTTTGTGAAAATCAATTACAGAAAACATGAAAATACTATGCATTTAATAGCTGGAAATGGTGGTATCATTTTCAGTTCACATTATATCACACTTTTTGCAGTTGTTTTCTTTATACAATACTGAAAGATAACATTTCAAATAATGTCCACAAAAACCTCTCCATTTCTTATGTATTAAAATGTACATTTACTTTATATTATTTTATTGTCTGAAAGCATCTCCTTTGAGACTTCCATTTCTGCCTTCCACATTCTGCAACTGAAACTGATTAGATTATTAATGTCCCATAAGAAATCAGAAACTTTTCTGTTTTTAGTGACTTGCTACACAAGTATTTAGCACACCAGTTCATTAGTACTTTACAATTATTAGTAGTAGTACTCTATACATCTATTTGTTCCTGTATATACCAAGGTAACTGTTATCCATCCCATGAGAAAAGCAAAATGGCTTGCAAAATGCAGATATACGTACTGTATATATACACACTTTTATATTATATATATATATATATATATATATATATATATATATATATATATATATATATATATATATAAAAGTGAAGGTCTGTAATGTGGTTTGCATATTTATAGCAAGAAGACAAAGGGAGAAAATGAATCACGTATCTTAAAATAGATAGGTGTCATTATCAGAGGAAAATGATTAGATATACAGGAATCAGAAGGCAATATATATCAAACAAGAAATGGAGACATTCAGTAGATGGGGTGGGGGTGGCTAGTAAGGTGGGGTGCAGAAAGTGTTGGTCGTAAAGTCTTTTTTATTAATTAGAAGTTCATCTTTATAAGCCTGCATATGCTGGGTTCATGTCCAAATTTGTATTAATGGAGTTTTCATTTTATAGCCACAATTCAGCCAGCTCCCCAGGACTCTTAATATTTGCCCTGAATCTTACTTGCACCATGTTAAACGTGTGTCTGATTGAATTGGCATGTGCTCCAACTGGGGGTCCTTCCTTCTGACAGCACCACAATGTTCTTGTATACGTGTTGTGAGTGTTTTAGATGTTTGTCCCACATATACCGCTGGGCATGCAATGCATAGTATACTGTGTTCCATGTCTCTGATGCAGATTTTTACACTCCTGTAATATTAGACAGAAGCAACACATAAAGATCTCTAAAGGACAGGATATGTAGTGACTCCCTAACTTGAAAACTTATAGGCTGGTGAAGGTTGGAATATGTGGTTAGTATACAGCTGGTAATAGAGACCCGGTCTTAAAATAATGTATGTTCCACTGTGGGACTAGATCTTAAGTGAATGGTGGACCACATGATTGCTGCAAGACTACTGGTAATTAGAATAAACTGGAGCACATAGCAAAAGCATACAGTTTGAAAACAATTTTACATCCAAACTATCCAAACAACAGCTTCATTGACTTCTGCCCCATTCTAATGTTTCAGGGTTGTCTGTACATTTGCAGCCCAAAGTTAGGCAGCACCATGTCCTCCACCTTATCTAGATCTCTGTAAATCAGCCTTTTTAATATGCTGATTTTTAAAATTCTAAATAAGTTAAAGCTTAGTCTAAAGTTTAAAAAAAATTGTCCACATGTATAAGGATAGGCTGAAAGGCATATTGAAGCTTTAGGATATCAACTTTGACAAGACAATATTAATTCTCCCAGCTCAAGTGAGAAGGAGAAATGATCATCTACTAACATTTTGTTTAATACAGTCTATCAAATCGCCAAAATTAAATTTAAACAGGTTTTCAAAATTCTTGTAACAGTTACTGCAAAACTTTTGAACTATTCTGACACAAGAAAAAGTGATTCGAGTTTAATTTGGTATGTGGAAGCAATTACTGTAAAGAGATCGCTCTTGTTCAAATTGATTTTAAGCCCCAAGATCTCAAAAATTCACCAAGCATATATGAATGGAAGTGATGGGATCAGATCAAAGACATAGTACCATATCATCAGAATAAAGAATTATTTATTGTTCAGGCATCTTTTATTATGATCCCTGTTATATTGCATTGAACCTAAGCATGAACAGCTAGAGGTTCAACATGAGTTGCAAAAAAGTACTAAAGATAATGGGCACCCAATCTCATTCTACATTCCAATCTTAAATAGTCAAATATTATTTTATTTATACTAACCAAAACATCTGGTTTAGAGTACAGTAACAATCCATGCATGCACGTTGCAGTCAAACTCAAATGCTAGCAAAACAGTAAAATGGTGACCTCATGTGACTCTAACAAAAGGTTTTATGTGTCTAAAGACAGCAGAACCTCTGTAGCCTCAGATATTGTTGGGGAATATGGGTGGAAGAGCAACCAGAGGCAGAGAGAAGATAGATAAATGGGTATGTCTGGTGGTACTTGCACAATTTCGGAACAAGGACAACCAACCCATTACAAGTCAGGGTGACAGATTTTGCCCATTTGTTAAGCCTTCTTGTTACTGCTCACTTAGAATTCTAAGCCGAGTGCATGGTAGGTTTGCTGTTGACTTGTGACTGCAAGGATATGACCACTGTCTTCTCATATTTATGATAAAGGAATTAGTTGATTATGGAAACTTTTCATGCAGTAGACAAGAAGCTCACCCAGCAGCCCAACTCTGCTTACACAGCCCAGCTCATGTGAGCGCTAAATATCTGAAAGCAGCTGATGTTATTTTGTTCAGAATATTTTTACTGGATTTTTTTCCATTTGCTAGTGTTACAAGTATAAAAATAGACATTTTTCCTTAGGAGTACCTATTCAGTGTTTTTTCACTTTGCATACCAGTCTCTCAACAGATGGCGAGAGTCATGAGTGTAAGCCCACCCACAGAATGCTTTGGTCTCAAATGAGAATCTGGCCAAGGTACAAGTACAGGTCGCAACAAAATGGGTACTGTGGCAATGTAAAAGCCCAGTACTGTTCTGACATGGGAATGAACAGGAACAGACAGTGTCGAAGGGCCTATACTTGGGTGGCATGGGAGCAGCTGGGAATTCGTTATTAAAGTTAACTAGAATTTTAGAAAATAAGTCATTTTCATGGTTCACCTTAACAACGTGCTGAACTTGATTATCAAAAAACTAATTTGATTAGAAAAGATCTAATTTACAAGAAACATGTACTTTTAAAAACACAATTTCCAAAACGCAAACTACACAAATTTGCATTGGCTGTAACAGTTTTAAATATAGCACCTGACTCATGGGAACAAATGTAACAGCTTCTTTTGTTAAACAATTAATACACATTCTTTGAATTAGCATTAGATTTTAACGTACTTACACATAAAAACATTGAACAAATTGTTATAAAAATTCTACATGTGGTATAAAATCAGGAAATGGACTTCTAATGGTTTACTACAATGACTTTTCCTGGTTATGTGTTAAGACTATTAAAGCACAAAGCTATATTAAAAACTAAGTCCAGGATAAAAAACAGTTGGCAGCAGAAATTATTCTGATATCATATGCTATTTAAAATGGACATTGTCATACTTGTTTTTTGGCAAAGCATAGCAAATTTCCTTTTATTTTAAGGTTTTGGATGAATACTAAAAATAATATTGCCCTTCTGAATGACAGCAGACAGACTTAACAGGCAAACTACACACAATACAAGCATTTGGGAATTACATTACTTCTTGCCATTGTATTTTAGAGCTTTGGAAATTTTCAGCAAACTGACTAAAGGAAAGTTAAAAAGGTTTCTGTGCACTTATGCATCTTGATTTTACAGCAGCTGGTCTGGAATTAAAGATTTTTTTAATCTAGCTATTACCACCTTTATCCCGATGCCATAGAAAAACATTTTGCCTTTTTAAAGTTAGAAAATGTATGCATAATGTATTATATACAGTAGGTGTGTACAAGGACTTATATAAGACTCAGGTCTTCTGATGTATGCAGCAAGCTGCTGCAAATGTTCTCTCAGTCTGTAGTAGGAAGTGTGGTGTTCTATAGTGCAGTCTCCTGGGGAAAAAATTGAGCTCAAAAGAAGCACAATGCCTGAACAAACTTATCAAGAAAGCCTGCACTATCACAGGGCAAACCCTGGACACACTGGAAGCTGTTGTGGAATAGAGGATGGTGGCAAAACAATGCCACCACAACAAATCCCCTCCAGGAGGCCCTCTCTTGGGGCACTTTTAACCACAGACTCATTCCACCATAGTGTGCTAAGAATGCTACTACCAAGCACTTCAATGCTTCCTCCCAATGTACTCTTTTTAGCTCATTTTCAAATATCTGCACAATATCCATTTATTTGTTTGTTTTTATCGATTGATTTCTTGATTGGCTGTATCATTTGTCCTGTGAATTTATATCCTTATTTTTTTATGTTTCTACTGATGTATGCATCTGAATTTCCCCATAGGATTAATAAAGTTTTTCTAATCTAATAAATATTTTGAAAGGAAGGTGCATTTTTAATTTTTGCTTGTTTACTTCACCAAATACAGTGACCTCATATTTTTGCTCATTATATATTTTTATAACAATAAGTCATTTTTAAAATAACAGTTGTAAAGGAATAATTATATGTATTAGTAAATACATATTTAATAGCATTTTACAATATTATGTAATTAAAAACCAAGCCAAAATAGACTTGGGTAGAAATACCTTTCATTGACACTGAACTGTAGCTGAAGTGTTGTAAAAATTGCATCGATTAGGGTTAGGTTGTTAGTTGTTGGATGTGGATGGTCTATGGATAATTGCAGGGGTTTTTTTTTGCATTAAATATTTATAAAAAAATACCCAAAGGAGAGTTAAAATCTATGTTAAAGTCCACTATGCCAGTGTTTCAAGCAGCTATCAGATGAAGGAGAAAATATTCAAGATGAAATAATCTCCCTCTAATTAAGCTTGAAAGAATGAACTAATTAGTAATTGATGCTGCACTACATGTATTTTTAGACAAACATTTTCAAAACTTCATCAGTGATTTTTTACAATGCAGTTTTTGAAATTTCAAAAATGTGTGCAAAACTCTATTCAAAATATCTCAACGAAAACTGAACTTTCCTGAAAAATTTCCTTAGAGAACAAGTATGTCAACTTTCCACAAAATTGGTGCACTAGGAGCCAACATGGAGATGACAAGAGATGCTTTCACATTTTAAAAGATTGTGCCTAAAACAAATGTGCCTGTTTTATATAGGATATAATGATGTCATATTAAAATAAAGTTTTGTATGCAAGTTCTAAAGACATGAGATAGTTAAACAGTAAAATAAAGACTGTACAAGTGCAGTAACAGTAGTCTGAGATCATCTAAAATTAATATTTTTTTTTAACAAATTAAAAACACTATATTTTGCTACTGAAGAAAACATGAGCTACAGATGCAGCTTAGTACTTTTTGGACCTGTTTTTCAAAGCCACTTCCCTGGTAGTATAATAACATATGCATACTTGCTTAATTCAATTCAGGGTCACAGAGTGAAGTGAATTGGAGCTTATCCAGTGTCAGATACAAGGCAAGATACCATCCCTGGGAGGGGCACCAGTCCATCACTGAGGGGTACACACACACACAGCCACCCACCCACAGACAAACACACTCACACTGGAGCCTACCTAGTACCACTTATTACTATAGCGCACATGTATTTCGGACTGTGGGAGGGAAATTGGGATACCTTGAGAAAAACACGCAGACTTGATAACAACGATGCCCTGGTACAAGATTCAGGCTCTAAAGCAGGGGTGTCAAACTCCGGTCCTGGAGGGCCGCAATGGCTGCAGGTTTTCATTCTAACCACCTTCTTAATTATTGACCTGTTTTTGCTGCTAATTAACTTTTTTTGCCTTAGTTTTAATTAACTCGATTCAGACCCCTTAGTTCCTTCTATTTCCTTAAATAGCAGCCAAACAATAATGAGACACAAAATGAGCAAACAGGTGATCAGTTAACCACATTATCATAAATAATAATAAAATAATCATAAAGAAAGATGAGGGTCTCAGTAAGGTTGATCTCTCAGTGCAATAATTAGAAACAGAAAATCAACAGTTTGGGAAATGTCTGCTGTAGCAGAAAGAGAGCAGCAGCAAGCCGAGGAATTAAGTAACGGGTTTAATTAACAGCAAGAATTGGCTTCTCATTAAGAAACTGGTTGGAGTGAAAATGGTTGGAGTTTGAAAGCCCAGTTTAGCTGGTCATCTGTTGGGCTGCCATTTAATGAAGAAAATAATCAATTGAGAGGACTGAATCCTTAAAAACAGGGCTATTAAAATGAAGGGAAAGGAGTTAATTAGCAGTGAAAACTGGTCACCGATTAGGAAAAGGGTTAGAATGAAAACCTGCAGCCCTCCAGGCCTGGAGTTTGACACCTGGGCTCTAAAGAATGCAGCACTAGTGCTAAACACTCAGCCACTGTGCTACTCACCACTTTGTGGTGTCACTTTTAACTCTGGAGCATTTACTTCAAAATGGTTGTGCATTTTAAGAATGACCACCAGGTGTCAGCTGTAACAATGATAGCAACAGTTCTGAAACATGTTGAATAAAAACAACAGTTCCTAACATTTGGTTAGCTGAAGGTGCTTTAAAGCACTTTAGTAACATTTTAAAAAGTGCTTTACCATTTTAAATAAATTAAATATCATTTATTGTATAATATTACATGGTGATTCAATTTATTTTTATATTTTATATACTTTAAAAATGTAACCTTGATTTCTTAATTTTTTGAGAAATTAAAATTTTGTTTATATTTTAAACCCTTGTGACCAAATGCTATACTGTTACTGACATTATGGGCTAACTAATCCATGGTGTATGTTTAATCCATTAAGTGTTATTGAGAAGTGCTTTAAAAGGCACCATATTAATAAAATGTAGTATAAAAATAAAATTAAATTGTAATTATTAAATGAAGCAGTTCAAATTGAGTGATTTTGTTAAAATGTCAAGTTCTGCAATTTTATCATTTATATTACATAACTTCTATGATTGGAGAAAAAAAAATTATATTTACATTAAAAATGATATTTATTATTGAAAAAAACCCTGTTTCATCTGATTGGTTAGTGCTATAACAATCAAAATGTGAACGCAACTGAATAATGCACTTCATTGTAAACACTTGTAGATAAGTAACTAGAAAAAGCTGCTCAAGTACATAGTAAAATTTCCTTAACTTTAGTTAGCACAAAAGTGTCAGCCTTAATACTAACAAAACAGTATTATCGCTAAACCAAAAATACATCTACAAAACGTTTCAAAATGACTGCTGTGTTTATAGTCATATTTAATTATATTTAGCAATGGAGACCAAGGTGTGTAGTGACCTGTATGGGATGCCAAAAATAATAAAACGACAGTGGTGATGAATTCCCTGTGTCCACACAATGGTAACACATTTCTTCAGCAGTCCCAGTATGGCTCCCCACTGGGTTGCCTGGGAATTGTAGTTTTGTTGAGCAGCCCTGTTATGGACTTCTATGGTTGCCAAGAGGAGCTCTGAGAGAAACAGACTTATTTCATGGAGGCTTTATTTGACCCAGAAGTGCTTCTGGGCTGCTGCTTACATGTGCCACAAGTGCTCCGGTGTAGTTTTCAACAGAAGTTTGGAGCTGGTAGTGGTGGCAAGACTTGGCCAGAGGAGGGGTGGTTAGGGTTATTAATGGTGTTTAATAAAATGTTTATTAGACAGGTTGGCTCAAAAAAAACATTTTTTGAAAAACCTGGTCTACTGCTGTTCTGCATATCAGGGTATGTAAGACCACCACTGACTATTTCCAACATTTGCTCACATTTAATAATGCCCTCTTGATTTTAGATAAAATTAGAAGACTAAGCATATAACAGATAACTTTAATTTTGCACATAGAAGTCACAACATTTTGATAATCATTAAGTGCTGAGAATCATTTAGTGAAATTTCTGCACATGTGGGTAAAATGCAGTTTAAAGTTATTTTTGTACAGCATCCTCCGTGGGCATAGTCAGAGAACTGATAGATTAATAGGCATTTGCCTCTAACATGCCCTTCAAAAAAAAAAAATTTAAAAAAAAAACACACACAAAGAGCTTGGGTTCCAAAAGGCCGACAAGGTAGTGTAATGGCAAAGCCCACGGCAATGATGTCTAAACGCAGATGAATAGTGAACATTTTACAGTGGTGGTTAGGCGCAAATGGCAGAAGGCAGACCGAGTCTAGTTTTTGGTCACTGACCTTCCTCAGGGTCTGCAACTTCTGAACAGTTGATAAAACAGACAAACAGGATTTCCCTGGCCTCCTCCACAAAACCCCTCCTGTGACTGATTTAATCCCCTCAGACACACAAAACAGAAACATTCATGACAACAGTTAACACCAAAAAGACCAAATTAGCACAAGCTACCCTAATTTGCAGTGTTCACAAGAAATGTAATGATTTACATCATAAACAAGAATAATTGCACCAGATATTTTAAATGTGAAAATATGTGGTCTAAATATTTTATTGTGCTAGAATTATTTTAACCCTATTAACAGCAGTCTAAATCTCTAGTACTGTAACAGAAAAATAACATCAGATTCGAAATCACTGACTTTGAAAAAGTCTAAAACGATACCCCACATGCTTATGTGTGTAATTTGTCATTTTTAACCTTCTGGGAGTGGGTCTTAGAGGGCTGGACCACAAGTAAAAATTCAGTTAGCAAAAATATTATATACATGATCAACAACCTTGAAATAGAATAAAACACTCCACACACTTATACTACCGATTCCCATTATTTCAAAGGTTTGTGAAAAGGAATAGCTTTTGGGTCAGTTGATGTGGAATGCACAACCTCAAGTCCTTCTGATAATTTTTGCTGAAGACACCTATAAGTTTACTCTTTGTCATAAGGGTGTAATTTCCTGTACAAAATAAGGTCCAGAAATTAGGGGTTTTCAGGTCTAGATAGCAAAAAATGGGGAGGGAAGGACCCCCAAAATGCTCAACATCTTGCATAACTTGACATCAAGGCGAGTCAACCAACATTAAGGCGAATTACGCATTCACCCAGGGCACAGATCATGAGGGGAGGGCAAAACCCAGCCACACACACGGGTTAGCTCCCAAACAGTCGGTTGGCGCACTAATAAGGTTGGCCTAGGGCACAAAATAACCTAGCACTGGTCGAGTGGTATATCACATGTGGTTGCGGGACAAAAAAATAACTGATGTGATTCAAAGCATTCATAAGCAATTATTATGAACACAGTACGACAATTGGCGAATACCAAATATACCTGTCCCCATTAACAAATAATGCAAGAGAAATACTCTCTTCAGAGCACGACCGCAATATTCATCCATCTGTTGCCTGAAACCATTGATTTTTTTTTTTTTTGCCCTGCAGCATGGTGGAAAAAGACCGGAATCAACACTCCACTCCACTACGGGGCACACACCCACACATCCACCCTATAAATACAGAATCGATTTAGAGTCACCATTTTAACAAAAACTGCATGTATTTTAATTATGGGAATAAAACTTAAGTGTCTGGAGAACAATCCACACAGTGAACAGGAGGAGGAGGGTCTGAATACAGAATTTTGGAACTTTAAACCAAGGGGCTATCCATTACATTCTGTAATAGTGAAACACCGCATTTTAGTTCGTTTAAAAGTAATTTGGTTACCCGGTCTAAGAGCTCACCGACAGTACGAAGATTACTAGTATTAAATAACCCTTTTAGATATAGTGATTATAATTACAACATTAGTCTACCGTAACAAAGCAAATTAGAACTCTGATTTGTTATTATGCCTCGGCGCGTCACGAATTCACGTTTTCTAAGAATTCTTTGGAGTTCTCGCTGTTTTATTTCTTTCTCAAACATGTTAGACGCTCCCTAACCCTCTGTGGCTCTGGACAGTTTCAAGTTTCCCCCTAGAAGGGAACTGTCTGCCAAAAAAACTTTAAGGAACTTTTTAAAAACTTTTCTTGAGATATTAAAAAGTACATAAAGACGAGAAAAGCAGTAAGAGAAAAAAACACCGCATAAAGTGTGTAGTAAAGATTCTAAAATGACGGGTAAACGACAACTCGTCTTTTAATACAAAGCCGCAAGGTCTGGCAGACTGCTATAAAGGTCCGTGCGTAGGTCGTCGAGTTCTACCCTTTAAAAAGGCAATACGCTTAAAGATTAAAATACCAAATGATAACAAATAAGTTCGCCCAGGTCACTGCTGCCGAATGTTCAGGTTCACATTTTCGCAGTACCGGTCTGTAATACAGTAGTTAAGCTGGAAGACTCCGAGCTGCGCTTCACGTCCACCTCCTCCGCAAAATGGTGGGCCCCACCGTTACAAACGAATCAAAGGAATGAATGCGGTTCTGTGGTAAGGGAAGGTCGTCAATTACTCGTCAAAGCGTAGAAATTTAGAAAACTTACTCCAATAGCTGCCGCGCCTGCGCATTTCGATACTCAGGACGGTCTGCATGTTTTCGGAAATTGCGCCCGATTGAAAAAAAAACATGCGGTGTGTATTATGACGGGGTTCAGCGTGCAGCACGGGCCAATTTGGCATATATTTGCGTGTTAATTAACCATATGAAGAAGTTTACATGTATATGTAGAACATTTGTTTATTGCTGCTTCCATTTCGATGTGATCCTCACATAGCACCCTGCATGTTCTCTTTTATCGGCATTTGCGTGTATTATGTTATTAAACGTTCAGCACTAAAGTGACAAAGGGATTTTACTTTAAAAAGTTTTTGATCGACGTAGAAGGCACTTAAAAGGATCGATAGTTATACAGCGGACGAACCTGGGTCTCCATCCTCGGCCACACCTCCGCGCCCTCCCTCTGTAACATCGGTGTTTCACCCATGGGACTCTGGTCCCGTCTCCCAAACTGCTACGTTCTCCCATGCCACGTCTACCGCCTACGCCGATTTGGAACTTATGTGCCCCAAGGCACTCTGCATCACCCGCCCCCAACTTCACGAGCCCATCTAAACCAGGTTCCTTCTCGAGACCCTCACGTCAAAGCGAGTGTACTTTAGTAACGAAGAACTCCCCCTCCCTTTCACGCCCTTCACCACCTCCGTTGATGACTGGCTTCTCAGGGGCGCCCCGCCCTCATCTTGCACTCTGTGGGCACCTTAGCAGAATTTCTTTCCAGTTTGTTAATCCCCTGAAGCATTCAATCTATGTGTGTACATCTACTGTGTGATAGCACAATAAGGAGACCAGGGTTCGTATCCAGCGTCCTCCCTGCGTGGAGTTTACATGTTCTTCCCGTGTCTACATGGGTTTCCTTGGGGTGCTCAAGTTTCTTCTAGCTGTCGAAAGACATGCAGGCGATGTGTATTGGCAAATCTAAATTGGCCCTAGGGTGTGCTTGGTGTGTGGATGATGATGTGTGATTGCGCTGTGATGGACTGGCATCCTGTCCAGAGTTTCTTCCTGCCTTGAGCACTATACTTGCTGGGTTAGGCTCTAGCCAAGCTGTGACCCTGGACTAAATAAAGCAGGTTAGAAAATTACATGAGATGCAAAATTACCTCACCCTCCAAATATGCTTTGTTTACCAGAGAGATCTCTGGAGATATGTCAGTGTCTTTGAAAATGTGATTTGGGTAGAAATGAATTTAATAAAATTTTGTGTTAAGTATTAATAGACTCACCAAGAAAGTAATATTTTGAGCTGGAGCATTTCTAGGATTTGCAGAGATCAGGGTCTCAGCCCCCTGTTTGATAGTCACGCATTGTTTTACATGTTTTTACAATATAAGAGGGCTTTCCCCTTTGAGTTTCGAACACTTCTTACACTAATCAGGAACTATGTTGTATAGGACAAGCAAAAATATCAGGGTTTTAACATTACTGATCATGTGTATTTGGGGCTGAAAGATCAGACGTTGACTCCATCTATCAGGGGCTTAAACCACGGAAGGCCCCCAAACAATGCCACTGATTTTGAGTTTGAGAATAAGAAGTGCAGAAATAATAGTTATGTCTTCATTTCAAGATCTTTCAGATGGTTGTAATTATCAATAAAAAATGTCAATTTTTGAGTAATTGACAAGAAAAAAGAATATTGTCTTAAATATCAGGGTGAAATCTCTGCGGATACAACAGATTGCATTCATACTGGGCATTAAAGAGAGAACACTGATTGTAAATAATATGATGTCTCAATTAGGTGCCTGTACTGTATACATTAATCAAAGTTAAGTTTCTCCATCTCCAAAAAACAGCACCTTTTAGGGTACAATATCATCTCAGCTACTAAGAAGGAACTTGCTTTGTGAATCAAACTTTCCACTCCTAGTGTTCTTACCAAGTCCTGGCCAACCCAATCAACTTTCAGCATAGGTTCATATTTACCATTTAAATGAATCACCTTCAAGAATACAATGTTTGCCTTCAAGGATGTGAGATGTGATAGTACTTTTTCTTGAGTTCATCATTGAAACCAATAACATCTCATCTTACAAAATGTAATGATTGATTAATATTATGTTTTTTTGATATTTTTTTTTTAGAGAGGAAAAGAGAAATTACATCTTTTGCTGTGGAGGAACTTGACTGGCCAGCACAGAGCCCTGACCTCAACCCAATAGAACACCTTTGGGATGAATTAGAGTGGAGACTGAGGGCCCGGCCTTCTTGTCCAACATCAGCGCCTGAACTCACAAATGCTTTCCTGGAAGAATGGTCAAAAATTCTCATAAACACACTCCTACACCTTGTGGAAAGCCTTCCCAGAAGAGCTGAAGCTGTTATAGTTGTAAAGGGTGGGCCAACTCCATAATAAAGCCTATGTATTATGTATTGGATGTCATTAAAGTTCATGTGTGTGTAAAGGCAGGCAATCCAATACTTTTAGCAATATAGATAGATAGATAGATAGATAGATAGATAGATAGATAGATAGATAGATAGATAGATAGATAGATAGATAGATAGATAGATAGATAGATAATTATTTGTCCCCATGGGGAAATTTGGCTTTTTACAGAAGCTCTTTAAATAAATAAATACATTAATAAATAAACATACACATACCTGAATGATTATAAAGTAACAAAATGAAAAAGAAAAAAAAACATTCTGACTATCACAGTCACAGTGAGGTATTATGCAGACATATTGCTGTTCGTATACAGGAGCCCCTATAGTGTTTCCTGACACACTTCTGCTGAATAATTTTTTTGGCTGGAAGTCCTTAGTATTAGTGTGTCAGAGAGGGGATGTGCAGCATTGTTCATAATGGCACTCAGTTTTGTTTTAATTCTGTCCTTTGTTACGACCTCCAGGGGGTTAAAAATGTGTCCCATTACTGAGCTTGTCCTTTTAATTAGCTTGTACATTCAGTGGGCCTCTCATAAAGTGATGTTACCAGCCCAGCACACCACAGCATAGAAAATCACCCTACCCATCCCAGAGTTATAGAAGATGTGAAGGATATCAATTCCCCCTTTAAAGGAATGCAGTCTCCAAAGGAAGAAGAGCCTGCTCTGCCCTTTCTTATATAGTTCTTCTGTGTTCCATGACCAGTCCATCCTCTCATTAATGTGGACCCCCAAGTATTTGTAGCAGTGCACCATCTATTCTCTAAATATTGACCAGACATAGTGGCCCTTTTTGTGTATTGAAAGTCAATAACCAGTTCCTTGGTTTTGCTGATGTTAAGATACAGACAATTCTCTGTGCACCAAGAAACAAACCTCCACCTGACTCCTGTTCTCTGTCTAATCCCCTTTATCATCACACCCCATAAGTGTAGAAACTCTGCAAGTGACCTGGTGTTATATATGGTGTTATTTCCTGGAGAAAATGTCCTGGAGTTAGTGGATAACTTCCTAAAAGACTAGTGTGATTCCTTCTTCATTTTTTTCTCAAGCATATGACTTTTTGGCAATGTTTTTGGCCATGATTTTGTTTTTTGTTTTTTGACTTATTGAAAGTGCAGTCTGACCTTTTGTATTAGGATGAAAAATAACACGTTTCTGAAGAAGTGACATGGACAGACCTTCATGTAGCAGTGGCTCAATAAGGTAGGAGGGGCACTATACAGGACAGTATTTACTAAATTTTAACTTCTGACACAAATCAGTATCCATTTTTATTTCATGTTTTAAACAAAGCGGATGTGTGTGGCTTGTGTAAAGATTCCTTCCACATCATAACATAATACAAACCAACATGACCAACATACAGATGTATACAGTATTATGCATTTTTTCTAGATTTAATATCAATAATTATCATAGACCATACTGTACTTTATTACCTTTCTTTCTTGGAGCTTTATAAGTGATTTTGCCATTTTTGTCAAAGAGCTGGGCCCTGAAAAATAATTTTGCTGGCCATTTACCCATGTATGAGGAGATACTAAAACACCTCTTCCTGTAAAGTGCTACCCTTAAAAAATGTCATGGATATACAGACATCTGTACTATAATAATAATAAATTACATTTATACAGCTCTTTTTTCGCTACACAAAGTGCTTAGACAGTAGGGAACCACCTCAACCACCATCAATGTGTAGCACCCACCAGGATAATGCTACAGCAGCCATCATTTTGCCAGTATACTCACCCCACATTAGCCGTTAGGTGGTGAAGGGGTGAGAGAGATAGCCAGTAAGAGACTTTGGGTGATTAGGGGGCCAGAATGGACGGGGCTATGATTGACAGTTTAGCCAGGACATCAGGATAAACCCTTACTCTTTCTGAAAGATGCCCCTTTAATGACCACAGGGAGTCAGCACCTCGATTTTATATCTCAATCAAAGGAAGGCACCATATTTACAATACAGTGTCACCATCACTGCACTGGGGCATTGAGTTTCACACACAGACCATGGTATAGCCACTAGCTTCTGGCTTTACCAACACCTCTTCCAGTAGCAACCCAAGGTTTTCCTAGATGATCTCCCATCCATGAACTGGCCAGGCCCAAATATGATAGAGCAGGGAGAACAGGTAGTCCTCCACAAAAACTGCTACTCTTCTCTCTTGCACTACTGTCCGATAAAGGTGAATACCTCAGCAGTTCCATGACCATTTTCTTTGTTTTTTTATTTTTTATCACGACTTAAAACTTCCTCTGCTATATCTTTTGTGAATGTTTTTATCCACTCAGCATCTGTGAAAGTTTTTTTTAGAGTTTGCTTAGTTTCACAAAACAGGTAGAATCTCTTGGTCCACATGTTTTATAGATGGTGGTAATAAATAATTGTATGCTACAGTCAAATTTGCAGTCTTTTTTTTGTGACTTTCTAATATTGCAGGTGATTGTCACTGAGGTGGTTGTGGTGCATTTCAAATTCTGATGGGTACAATGTGAGAGCATAGCAAATAAGTTGGCTCAGTATTCATATGGTCTGATAAAATAAAGCAAAGTTATGCAGTCCATTCACACTTGCTTTCTGCACTTGCTGTGTCTTTTTTTTTCAACTGATAACTAGTTCAATAGTCTACTTTCCGTAATAATTTAACAATAGTCTTCATACACTGATTTTTGTGGTAAACAGGCGTAGCCTAAAGTACACATACTTAGATATGTCTGTGTGTTGGCAGGGCACCAATGCTTTGTTTTTGGTCAACAGTCTACCCATTGGGCAATCCTGAGACCTGTCTCTGTGATTGTATTGAATGACCATGGATTAAAGTGATCTGGATGCTGGATGTGGTGTTTTACGAATGTCAGGTATTTTGCATTATGTCAAATTTCCAAAGGAATTTTTTTTATTTTAAATTGCATGAATATTGTAGCAATATTAACCCTAACCCTAACAGACTCCTAAACAGAGTCAGACTTAACGAGAAAATTCCTATCCAAACCTGGAACTTGAGAAGAGTTTCTGAAGCCTGGGTACACTTCTAAATTATTCAATATATAAAACAAAGTCCTCAACATATAAATCATACTAACCTTTCATTCTATCATCCATTATTTTCTTCACTTGCTTAACCATATCAGAATTTCAGGGAGTTCTGATCTTGGATGTCTTGGATTCAAGGAACAATCCAGTTCTGAATGAGATTATTTCAGTCTAGTGAAAGACACAATTAAGCACAGGCAAGCTTATTTTAAAGACACCATTAAATCTGATGATGTATTTTTGAACAGTGTGAGGAAACTATTACCCCTTTCAACTACAACATATAGTATCTGTGAGGAGATGCAGTTTTGATACTGTGGTTTCAAAAAGCTTATTATATATACATGCTTTAATTATACTGTATACCCAAGACAGAGTATGTTGTCAATGTACATAAAGACAATTAGTTGTAATAGAGTTGCCCCATTTATGTGTGTACAGAATTTTGCTTTTAGCTTGTTTTAAGAGCAGAATTTAGAGCTATGCATAGATTACCGTTGTTGAAGATAACACCCATATATCCAGTGTCTTTTAGAAAAAAAGTCCATAACCTGAAACTGTTGCATAAGTTATTATTGGCTATCCAATTAGCATGCATATTCTGTATATTTGCAGCCAACAAGATTCTGTGTATTCAGAAATGAAAATTCAGACTATTCATGAATGCATAATCAACTTCAAATAAATATATGTACCCTGTTTATGCACACATATGTTATCCTTATTATTAAAATATTTATTTCTATAGCAAAACATGTTCTGAGATTTTCAAGGTAAGGAAGACAGACATTTTGAGGTAAGGTAGTTCTACTCACTAATCATAATGCCAGAGAGTATTCAGGAAATTACAGTGGTGGCATTTGTTCATTTTAATTTTTTTCACTGCACTATTTTATGCTAAAATGGACACCTGCTTCACTCAGCTTTTTTTGATGTTTGTCTATATGTTACAAAATACAACTGTTGTAATCATCCCAAAATACAATAAGTGTTAGCCAGCAGTCCAGTATACTTATGAGTGAATGACTTTTTTACAAAAAGAAAATTTAGCCCAAAATAAAACTAACAACTAA
Source organism: Erpetoichthys calabaricus (assembly GCF_900747795.2). Lineage (NCBI taxonomy): Eukaryota > Metazoa > Chordata > Cladistia > Polypteriformes > Polypteridae > Erpetoichthys > Erpetoichthys calabaricus. Next base: position 144,212,993 of record NC_041401.2, on the reverse strand, counting down.
AGCAAAATTCAAAATACAGTTCACAGAGCAACAATGCCTTTACTACAGTCTTGCCATCCCAGGTTAGCACAGGTTTTTAATTTGGAGCTAAAATAAAGTGGGTTGTGAAATTTCAAGAGTCTTTCCAAAAAGTTTTGGAAAAAAGGTAAAGGAACTAAAGTAGAAACCAAGAATACCTATCTGGTTCCTGACACTAGTGAAAAAGATGGTGTAATTTGTTTGTGTACATACATAGTGGACATACATGCAGAAGATCTGGCATTGCAATATAGTAAATTAACAGCTTTTGAAGCTCTGTCCAAGACTAATACAAAACAAAAGTGGATCAGTAGGAGACGTAAACAATTACATTTGTTTTCCTGAATATATACAAACTCAGGCACAAATAAACTTCTATTTGTGTCACAAAGGTCTCTCCCACCAGTGAACCCACTATTAAACACAAAGCAACATCTGAATTACAGGATGCCTCTGTCATTAGTAGCTTATTAACGGAAACAAAGTTAAAATTCCTTCATCAGTCCTTAATTATTTTTGTGATACAGCCCTTTGATTTTGCCAAAGAACATTCTAAAATGACTCATAATGTCAATGACCTCACCCCCAACTCCAGCTCTTGCTGTACTTTCTCATCCAATCTTCTACGTTTCCTCAACATCCACCAAAGTCAATTTCTACTCAACACAGCATTGATTGCATAGCCCTAACTTCCAAACTACCTTCCCATTTTAGTGTCTTTTCTTTGAATTGCTCTTCACTTTTTGCCATCAAAGTTCTATCTATCTATCTATCTATCTATCTATCTATCTATCTATCTATCTATCTATCTATCTATCTATCTATCTATCTATCTATCTATCTATCTATCTATCTATCTATCTATCTATCTACAGGTGGTCCTCAGGTTACATTTCTACAACAGTGCTGTAACCTGAATTTTGGTGTAAGTCGAAAACACATCCTAGCCTAAGTCACTTTCCTATCCTAACACATTTGCAAAATCATATCTAGAACATAAAAATACAACTAAGCCACAGAAAAAGGAAAAGGACATAAATATACTGTACTGTACACTGTACTGTAGTAACAGAAAAAAATGACAAAAAATGAGTGTAAAAAAATTCCTTTCCTTTATTCCTTCTGATCTCTTTACAATCTCTAATATCACTTCCATCATGATGGCTTTCCTCTTCCTCGAAGAACTACCATCTGAAGACTCTGACTTTCGTTTAGGAGCCATGATAAGGGCCACAAAGTCGCTAAACAAAGCCACACAAACGGAACACTTCCTCTGTGCGCAACCAAACTAGTTTGCCAACTCCTTCACTCATACGCTGCTTTACTGCGTATTTTTTCACTATGTGCCACCAAACTAGTTTGCCCACGTAGTCTGTAAGTACGACACTAATGGCATTAGCCAAAACACTCATGTCTCAATTTTTTTAAGTTTTTATGGGAGTGAGCGTTGTAAACTCGAAACGTTGTATGTCGAGATGTTGTAACCCAAGGACTCTATCTATCTATCTATCTATCTATCTATCTATCTATCTATCTATCTATCTATCTATCTATCTATCTATCTATCTATCTATCTATAGATAGATACTAGCAAAATACCCGCGCTTCGCAGCGGAGAAGTAGTGTGTTAAAGAGGTTATGTAAACATATATATACATAAACATATATACTTATATATACATATCTACATATACACATATCTACATATATACATATATATATACATATACACATCCACATATATATACATATATCAACATATATATACACATACATATACACACATACATACATACACACACACATATATATATAAACATATATATATATACACATACAGACACATATATATATACATATACATATTTACATATCTACATATATATACACATATATACATATCTACATACATACACATATATCTATATATATATATAGATATATCTCTATCTATCTATCTATCTATCTATCTATCTATCTATCTATCTATCTATCTATCTATCTATCTATCTATCTATCTATCTATCTATCTATCTATCTATCTATATATACACTGATCCCTCGCTATATCGCGCTTCGCCTTTCGCGGCTTCACTCTATCGCGGATTTTATATGTAAGCATATTTAAATATATATCACGGATTTTTTGCTGGTTCGTGGATTTCTGAGGACAATGGGTCTTTTAATTTCTGGTATATGCTTCCTCAGTTGGTTTGCCCAGTTGATTTCATACAAGGGACACTATTGGCAGATGGCTGAGAAGCTACCCAACTTACTTTTCTCTCTCTCTCTTGCGCTGACTTTCTCTGATCCTGACGTAGGGGGTGTGAGCAGGGGGGCTGTTCGCACACCTAGACAATACGGACGCTCGTCTAAAAATGCTGAAAGATTATCTTCACGTTGCTACCTTCTGTGTGCAGCTGCTTCGTGAAGCGACATGCTGCACGGTGCTTCGCATACTTAAAAGCTCAAAGGGCACGTATTGATTTTTCACTGTTTGTTTTTCTCTGTCTCTCTCTCTCTCTCTCTCTCTCTCTCTCTCTCTCTCTCTCTCTCTCCCTGCTCCTGACGGAGGGGGTGTGAGCTGCAGCCTTCAACAGCTTTGTACCGGCATAGCTTCGCATACTTAAAAGCCAAACAGCCCTATTGATTTGTTTGCTTTCCTCTCTGTTTCTGACAGTCTGTGCTCCTGATGCGCACTCCTTTGAAGAGGAAGATATGTTTGCATTCTTTTAATTGTGAGACAGAACTGTCATCTCTGTCTTGTCATGGAGCACAGTTTAAACTTTTGAAAAAGAAACAAATGTTTGTTTGCAGTGTTTGAATAACGTTCCTGTCTCTCTATAACCTCCTGTGTTTCTGCGCAAATCTGTGACCCAAGCATGACAATATAAAAATAACCATATAAACATATGGTTTCTACTTCACGGATTTTCTTATTTCGCGGGTGGCTCTGGAACGCAACCCCCGCGATGGAGGAGGGATTACTGTATCTCTATCTATCTATCTATCTATCTATCTATCTATCTATCTATCTATCTATCTATCTATCTATCTATCTATCTATCTATATATATATATATATATATATATATATCTATCTATCTATCTATCTATATATATATATATATATATATATATATATATATATATATATATATATATATATATATATATATACATACATATATATATATATATATATCTATATATCTATCTATATCTATATATATATATATATATATATATATATATATATATATATATATATATCTATATCTATATATATATATATATCTATATATATATATATATATGTATATATATCTCTATCTCTATCTATCTATCTATATATATATATCTCTATCTATCTATCTATCTATCTATCTATCTATCTATCTATCTATCTATCTATCTATCTATATATATATATATATATATATATATATATCTATCTATCTATCTATCTATCTATCTATATATATATATATATATATATATATATATATATATACATACATATATATATATATATATATCTATATATCTATCTATATCTATATATATATATATATATATATATATATATATATATATATATATATATATATATATATATATATCTATATCTATATATATATATATCTATATATATATATATATATGTATATATATCTCTATCTCTATCTATCTATCTATATATATATATCTCTATCTATCTATCTATCTATCTATCTATCTATCTATCTATCTATCTATCTATCTATCTATCTATCTATCTATCTATCTATCTATCTATCTATCTATCTATCTATCTATCTATCTATCTATCTATATACATCCCCGTGCTTTGCAGCGGCGAAGTACTGCTTTTAAATTTTTATTAAGAAGAAAACCTTTTTAAATTGAGTGAAAATCTACCAATAACAATTTGTTAAGGATCTGTTTTTTTGTGAAGCTGACTTCACACAGCCTCTCCGCTGTTTTATAAACGAACGTCATATAAGGTCTTCCTTTTTCGTTGCTTTGCCAACGGAAGCAGCCTTTTTATTTAATCCTGTTTTTACGATTGTTCTGTTTGTATATCACGTTGTCAGTTCAGCACTCCGGTTGTAATATGACCAAGCCGTGCAAGCACACTCTTGAGAATGCAACGTATAGTTGTACAGGATAAAAGCAATCTTGCCTGAAATCAATGGCAACCTTTTGTAGGTCTATGAACTTAATTTAAACTTTAGGTTTACACGGTGCTTTCTTTCCTAAGTACCTTCACTCATGAATATGTCTGTATGCGTCAGTCGCTCAAATCCCTGCGGTTTGCACCGGCGAAGTTCTGCTTTTAAATTTTTATTAAGAAGAAAACCTTTTAAAATTGAGGTAAAATATACCAATAACAGTTTGTTAAGGATCTGTTTTTTTTTGTGAATCTGCCTTCACTCGAATGATCACTTCGAGCTTTAAGCCTCAGAAATCACCCCGTAAATGCACACGTTTAATTGCACATCTGTTAATATGTATGCTTACAAAGTATTAAAAGACACTCAACAATTACACAGTATTAAAAGACACTCAACAATTAATGTCATTTACCTTCGTTCCCGCGTTTGACTCGTGCTGTAAATCTCTTCCTTGTTTTCACTTCACGTGATTACGTAGGAGGCGTAATACGTGATGACGCGATACGTGACTCCGCCTCCTCCATTAGAGTATATGGACAAAAAACAGGTTCCAGTTATGACCATTACGTGTAGAATTTCGAAATGAAACCTGCCTAACTTTTGTAAGTAAGCTGTAAGGAATGAGCCTGCCAAATTTCAGCCTTCTACCTACACGGGAAGTTGGAGAATTAGTGATGAGTGAGTCAGTCAGTAGTTCAGTCAGTCAGTCAGTCAGTCAGTCAGTGAGTCAGTGAGGGCTTTGCCTTTTATTAGTATAGATCTATGATTATCTATTATCTTGATTATTATTATTATATTATTAGTATGATCATCTATTATTATAGATAGATATCTATGATTATCCGCATACAAGAGTTCCCATGGCAATACTTTAAGCATTTTTCTGTTCACCGCCTCCATTACTATCAGGAAAAGCAACAAATTCAGGATAGATGTCTGGTAGAGCCCTACCTTCACTTTAAAACTTTCATTATCCCTGTCTGTTGTCCTGACCACCATTACAACCACTAAACATTTATCCACATCTTTCTCTGAATATCAACCTTTTAGCTTTCATGGCACCCCATCAAATGACTTCTCAGATCTACAAATGCCATGTACACAAGAAAAGGCCATTTAGCCCAACAATCAAGCAAATCCTACTTGCCAAATTTCTCCATTAGAACATTAAAGTGCCTGAGGCTTTTTCTGCATATACCTGAAGACAACTACTGCATTTGTTCTTTACTTTCTAGTGTAAAATAAATAGAGCCAACAAAAAGAAAATGGTTTGGTATAGCCACCCCATGTGCTTAGCTGTAGAGGTAAATTGAGCAGTCAGATCACAAAAGGTCTTTACAGATGTCAGTCCAAAACAGAACTGAGGTATAAATGAAAAACTTGGCCATTATATGAATAGATGACAGGAAGAGGAGGGCTGAAAGGGACTGGAAATGGAAGTGACATCTTTAGGAGGCAAGTTCAAAGAGACCAGAAGCAGAAGTGATGTTTCTGGGAGGCGGGCACTTCAGATGTCTGCACAGAGAAAGAGAAGAAAGAGTTAGAGCAAGCACCAACCCCTGGTGCAGTGGAGAAACACATTTATCCGAGCTCATAAACTGTCTCCCATGAGCATGTGTGTGACATTAGGCATGAAATTAAACAGCATCTCGTCAGTTTTAACTTTATTTTTTCCATGCACTATGTCAAACACCTCCATTACCTGTTTAAAAAGCTTGATTGCTTGATATTACTTACACTCTAATAGATCATGCTTTCCTTTGTATACCGGAATGAGCGCAGTTCTTTTCCAATCTTTAGGAATCCTCCCTTCACACACAATCATGTTGTGCAGCTTTGTCAACTATTCAGCTCCAGGACCTGCTGCTGATTTTACCATTTTAGCACCACTCCTGTTGAGCCTACCAACCAAGAGATCATCTAAAGCCAAGTGATGTTGAGATACACAACCTTCGCTTGGGATCACCTTCACATTTTTCACCATTTTTCACCCCTGTGGCCTGGATTAAGAATAAAGTCACTGACACTCACTGGATATTTTTCCTTTTTTAGACCATTCTCTGTAAACCCTAGAGTTGGTTGTACCTAATAAAGAGGTCGGTGTATACTGTAGCACCTCTGGCTATAGACATGAGAGAAACATGCACCTCAGGCATCTATGGACTATGAGCAGGGTGAGGATACCTGGAGAAGCCAGCTATAAAGCAGCTTCTGAAAGTGAAGACATGAGGGGTCGTGGACAAAGCACTTCCATAGGGCACTTTAGACACACCTACTGGCTGTTGAAGTCCTTTGGGCTGGATGTTAAACCACTAATGAGTCCCAGATAGGGACCCTGGCCTGGGGTCGGCTCACAGAGACAAGGTATACTCTGGCATGCGGATTGCCTCTAACCCAGGGTGAGCAGAGTGAGATGGAGCCGGGCAGTATTTATGAGGGACAAAGTAGCTGGGAGTGTCTTTCACCGCAGAAGCCCTTTTTAAGGTCGCTCACTAGCAGTCTGGCATAAAAATGGCTAACCCCATTCCTCTGCCTTTTGCACATCCAGGTTTTTACAATACAGTATGAAGCTTACTGCTTTCAGCATAAAATGTGACTTTAACCAAGCAAAGCTTTTTTTTTTTTTAATTAATGAATTTTAAGGTATTTTCAAAGTACAATAAGGAAATTCAGAATATAAAGTACTCCAGATTTTCAAAATGTCATATGCTTGTTTCTCCTTGTGTATTTTGAATTGTGCATGCAGAGGAGAATAAATGCAGTGACGTTCACTAAAAAGATTGGTAAACCATAACAGCCTTATTCTGCATCAATCAACCTGGACTTCTTGTCTTGCTTGGGAAAACAGTGTTGACACAGAGGTTGTGACATTGAACTGTAAACCACAAAAATGCCAGGTCAGTTCCTGCCACTGAATGGTCTTGCAACCTACAGAAGTCACTTAATATGCCTGTGCTGTGAATATAGAAGATAAATGTAATCAGTTACACAACATTTCTGTATTGTAAACAATCTTGTTATAGTATTCATCCTAGAAAAATATAATATAAAATAAGCTGCTAATTTAATTGGAGGCCAAGTCTCTCCATGTTAACCTGTAAGCAGAAAGCAAGTTAAAGTTCTTTAGCAGAGAACTATTTTTAGTTAACAACTGTAATTAACATGTTGTGTGACACAATATGTACAATAGCCAACATACTGCAGTGATATTCTAGCAACAGATGAAAAATACTTTTTAGAAATTATTTTGATGTTTTTTGGAAAACACTATAGAATTTGCAATAGAAAATAGATAAAATAAAGAGGTGAAATAAATAATACTGGCTTCAGCCTTACTGATGAATTTCCTTCTAAGTTCCAAACTTCCAAATGCCTTACATTTTTGGATGTATACATTTATGTGGCATATCCCCAAGTGAAAATACCATGCTCCACATTTCCTACCTTTAATGCTCAATCATTGGACATGTCCTTCATGGCTGTATCCTACTTTGCAGCTCCTTGAACAAGCTACTGTAGATGGTATTCCTAAATATAAAAATATGAGGATTTGAGAAAATAAAAGAAACAAACAAATAGATTTTCTTGTGCAAAAAGCCTTCCTTTCCAGGTCAAAAGAAGTATTAGTGAGTCAAAAAACCTTTAATTTTACTATGATTTAGGTGAATTTAATTAAACTAAAGTTTAGCTTGAAAACTAGATTTTGTAATACATGAAATATTTTTGATATTGCAAATTTTCCCCAAACAACAGTATTTTTTTTAGTAGACAGATAAAATATGAATTGAATAAATGGCAAGTAATGAAGTAATTCTTTCATTATTGTTTGATATTTTGTAGAGTTCTGAATAAATTATTATTTGATGTTGCCCTGTAAAGCAACTAAACTAAACTATCTGAGCAAGTTTGTCCGGGAACAATATTGGAGGACATATGTTATTTCTTGCCTGTGATGTGTGTTTTTTGTTTATTTGCTTTAGAGTTTAAAGACCTGATGGCGCCACCACTTTGTAATCAAAGATATACTTGATAAAGTCCTCAAACCTTATTATCTTCAGACATTCAGCTTTTTTGAATTGAAGTTACTGTTTGGCCATCCTGTTTGAAGCTGGATGCTCACCAGTACATCTGTGTTTCATTAAGTTTGAGGGTTTGTTTTGTTTTTTTTGGTTTGGTCTCTACTATTCTCCTTTTGATTATCTCTACCAAACATTTAATTTTATTCTTGTTTGATGCAAAAATCTGAAGTCAAAGCTAGCCTAAGATGAATGTTTCATGGGAGACTGTAGCTCTGCACTCCCTCAAGTTATAGAAGGTATTTCAGTATTGAAGCTCCTAAACAAGATGAAACTGACTGAAGTTTCTGATCAGAGTTTGAGAATCTTAAACTGGTAATCTTGAGACAAGAAATGACCTGTGGGTAGACAAGTCTCATTAATTTGTGCTGGATTTTATAGGTGCAAACAGACATGTTAAAGGTGTAGTGCTTTTGCAAATGCTCTTCAGACTGATGACTTCCTAAATGTAGGCCATACAATGGTGAAGCTGACTTGCAGCATCATTCCCCATAGCATTGTAATGATAGATAGATAGATAGATAGATAGATAGATAGATAGATAGATAGATAGATAGATAGATAGATAGATAGATAGATAGATAGATAGATAGATAGATAGATAGATAGATAGATAGATAGATAGATAGATAGATAGATAGATAGATAGATACTTTATTAATCCCAAGGGAAAATTCACATACTCCAGCAGCAGCATACTGATACAAAAAAAAAAAAATTAAATTAAAGATTGATAATAATGCAGGTAAAAACAGACAATAACTTTGTATAATGTTAACGTTTAATCCCCCCTACCCCCCCGGGTGGAATTGAAGAGTTGCATAGTTTGGGGGAGGAACAATCTACTCAGTCTGTTAGTGGAGCAGGACAGTGACAGCAGTCTGTCGCTGAAGCTGCTCTTCTGTCTGGAGATGACACTGTTTAGTGGATGCAGTGGATTCTCCATAACTGATAGGACCCTGCTTAGCGCCCGTCACTCTGCCACAGATGTTAAACTGTCCAGCTCCATGCCAGCAATAGAGCCTGCCTTCCTCACCAGTTTGTCCAGGCGTGAGGCGTCTTTCTTCTTAATGTTGCCTCCCCAGCACACCACCGCGTAGAAGAGGGCGCTCACCACAACCGTCTGATAGAACATCTGCAGCATCTTATTGCATATGTTGAAGGACGCCAGCCTTCTAAGGAAGTATAACCGGCTCTGTCCTTTCTTACACAGAGCATCAGTATTGGCAGTCCAGTCTAATTTATCATCCAGCTGCACTCCCAGGTATTTATAGGTCTGCACCATCTGCACACAGTCACCTCTGATGATCACGGGGTCCATGATGGGTCTGGGCATCCTAAAATCCACCACCAGCTCCTTGGTTTTTCTGGTCTTCAGGTGTAGGTGGTTTGAGTCGCACCATTTAGCAAAGTCATTGATTAAGTCCCTATACTCCTCCTCCTGCCCACTCCTGATGCAGCCCACGATAGCAGTGTCGTCAGCAAACTTTTGCACGTGGCAGGACTCCAAGTTGTATTGGAAGTCCAATGTATATAGGCTGAACAGGACCGGAGAAAGTACAGTCCCCTGTGGCGCTCCTGTGTTGCTGACCACAATGTCAGACGTGCAGTTCCCAAGATGCACATACTGAGGTCTGTCTTTAAGATAGTCCATGATCCATGCCACCAGGTATGAATCTACTCCCATCTCTGTCAGCTTGTCCCTAAGGAGCAAAGGTTGGATTGTGTTGAAGGCGCATACATCATACATCATTCATCATTCATACTTTTTTTACCTAAATCAGTATTAATTTTGTATTCAGAACTGAACATTATATAGCACTATCACAAGGTCCTTTATAAAGGAATTCCTGCTACCATACAAGATGGAAGTGTCTTGTGGTGCACAATATCAAACATAGACAGTACATTGAACAGGGTAATAGTACAGAATCAGAATCACATTTATTGGCCAAGTATGAACACATATAAGAATTTGACTCCAGTTTTGATGACTCTCCAAGTATAAGTTACATAATTGACATACACACAACTTTTAATCAAACACCTGAGATAAAAAAAAAACAAGACAGGGAGTGTAAATATATATATGCATACAAAGTGCAGACTGCAACTCAGTGCAGGAAATGCTGAAATAAACACTGAAAAACTAGTATTAACAATATGTAAACAGTATTGCAAGACCCTGAGAGGCCTAGGGAATGCAGTGTCTAGGCTGATTAGGTTGAATCAACCATTTGTGAGCTTGATGGCCTCTAGGAAAAAAAAACGTTTCTGATATCTGCTTGTTTTGGCGTATATTAATCTATAGCACCTGGCCAATGGCAGAAGTTCAAAAAGGTTGTGGCCTGGATGTGAGGGATTGGTGATGATTTTCCCTGCCCGTTTTCATGACTCTAGAATAGTACAGGTCCTATAAGGTGGGCTGGCTGGCAACAATGATATTTTAGGCAAACCTGACTATTCATTGTAGCCTGTTTTTGTCATGTTTACTCACTGATCCGAACCACACTATTAGAGATGAGCAGAGAACAAATTCTACGGCTGCTGTGTAGAACTGAATCAGCAGCTCCATTGGACGGTTGAACGTCCTTGGCTGTCACAGGAAGTACTTTCGCTGTTGTGCCTTTTTTATGATGGACACTGAATTTAGTCTCCCATTTCAAGTCTTGGCAGATTATGGATCCCAGAAATGTGAAGGTTTCCACAACTGTCAACCCAATATTAAGTATGGAGAGGGGGAATAATATCGTGAGACCTCTCCAAAAGTCAACTGTCATCTCCACAGTTTTGAGAATGTTTAGCTCCAGATAAACACAATAAGAAAAACTAATTTTGAACATGCTTTAGAACAGAAGTGCACCTTCAGACTGGACCTGAATGTTGTAGTAAAGCAACATCATGAGTAGATACTTGAAGAGAGTTTAGAAAATGGCAACTCTAAATGCGTGTAGAATGTAGAAGGAATGAAATGTGACTGCTCTAATTAAGTGTGTATTATTGGTATCATCATCCTACTCTATTTCTTGCTTACCAGAAAGTAAGCAAATATAGAAAACTGACGGCTGTAAAATCGTGTGGATATGTGTGGGATTGTAAACTACACCATTTACCACCTTCACCTGGTGTAAGTGATAACACAAATGATTGAAATAACACTGACATGCAAAATTTGCATCTTCTTTCTTCGTAATTTACAAAGGGAGTCTATACTAGATGAACAAAAGCATATAAAAGGCCCTCATTACGGTCTCATATGTTTTGTTTCACATATGGAAAAACAGTACTTCTGCTAGTATATATATTAATTCCAAATAAAATAACCATTTCCCAAAATTCAGGCATTCAATATTAGCAAGCTGTGTGTTCTGTAAAGACTTGAACAAGGATTTACACTAAACATGGGTAAATATTTTCTTCTGAAATTTGTGACATTTTTCTTCCCTGACCCAAACATACAGTAGTTTAGGTTAATTGGTAACTCTAAATTGACCCAGTTTGAGTGAATGTGTTCAAGTGTATTAATGTGGTCCACACTGGACTTTGTCCATGGTGATTTCTGCTTTGTACTCAGTACAGCCAGAAAGGTTAGCAGCTTTCTGCTATCCTGAAGTTGATAAGTAGGTTAGAAAAAAGGGGTAAATAGATTTTAATTTGATTTTTGTTTTCTGTTTGCTGAAAGTGCATTCAGCAGTATATTATTTGGGTGAACTCTGCCCATTCTAGCACACTGTAATAGCTAGATAATGTGTGTCTACTAAGCACTCACATCCAAATACCATTATAGCTCTGAGTTTGGTGTTTAGTTACAAAACCTTACCTAGCTTATGCCAGATTACCTATTAATGCCATACTAGAAGAGGAACTGAATTGTCTTTTGGCTACCTTGTGTTTCACTGTGGCACAATTGACTCTGTTGCCTCCATGGGTGCCAGGGTGCAGAAAACAATCGAAAACTGAATGTTTCAGGCCACATGTCTTCCATATATTCACTTCATTATATCACAAAAACACCACCAGCCAGCTGCAAGCCATGCAGACTGTTTATGCGGATATTCCTTAGCAGCTTGGCTTTGATAACACATACCAAGAGGTTTAGATGTGATGTGAAAAAGTTCAAATCCTGCTTTATTCTTCTGTGTCATGCCATATATCTTGCCAAGATAGTCTCTGGAACACAAAATCATGTCCCTATAGGACTGAAAAGCTGATTTTTGTTTAGAAATGTGAAACAGGCCTTCACTACTGTATTTTTCTACAAATATTTAGTGTCTCTGCTCTTAACAAAATACCATTGAATAAATTCAAGAAATTTTTATGTCAGCATCACATAGGGCCCTACACTCACCATTGCTATGAAATGAAGTAACAGCATTTTGTGGTCTGGACCCGTACATATGGCCCACTTGGACAATGAGTTGCGGTTTGCTTGATGATACAAACTACTGCTGTGGGTTTGGTTTCCAGTGTACGAGGGCCACTGTGGCATCACTTGGATGGTTCATTCACAGTGCAATTTGTACAGTTCAGAGAGAGAGAATGTGTGACTTTATGTTGATATTAACAGTGCTGCTGTTTTTTAAATGGTGACATTTGACGTGGTTTGATCATCTGATTAGGATGCTCCCTGGCTGCCTCCCTGGAAAGTTGTTTTGGGCATTTCTAATTGAGACAGACGCAGGACATGCTGGTGAGATTATATACCTCAGCTGGCCTGGGAATGCCTCGATATCCCCTCGGAGGAGTTGGTGGGGAAAAGGGCCATCTGGGCATCTTTGCTTAGACTGCTGCTCTTGCGACCCAGACCTGGATAACTGGCAGAAAATGGACAGATGGATTGATGCTGTTTTTGAGGTTCTTCATGCTGCACTGTGCAGTAGGATAACCCAGAGAACAGGGATCCTATTCCTGTTTACATTAAAAAGGGGGATGCTGGGTTCATTTCAAAGTGCACTTCTGGGCAAAGTGATTCATTTTTTTTCATTTACTTATAAAAGGAAAAAGTATGTAATCTTTGGATATTGAAAGAAGTTCACTTCTGGTCTAGCACCAGATTTTGTATTCCCAGTTACTGTAGTATTTGAAGAAGAAAGTGATACATCTGTTTTTTCCCAAAATCTGTAGGTTAAGCCCAAATTGTCTTCAAATTAATCAAATGTGATCACTCAAAAGATGATAAAAATAGTCCTGGATTTGATGTTAGGCTTATTGTTAGTTGATCCAAAGCATAATATAAAATCCATCTGTTAATTTTCCATATACATTAATCTATTTTAGGGATAAAGCATGAACCAGATAAATGGACTGTGGTGACAGTCCATGACACTGCTTGCTTATGCACACATTCACATTATTGCTCTTATTTCAAGGAAAAACATAAATGACCTACTTGCACATTTCTTTACTGCCCATTCTAATTTATAACAAAAGTTGCTGCTTCAACGTAATTGTTCAACTAAACGGCCTGCAGACATCTTGCTGGCATGCACTGTTGATATTAGACTATGTATGCATTTTCTGCTGCTGGCAGGGGTTCTCATTTCACAGAAGATTATGCATACTGCAGAAATACTGCTCACCTTTCACATACTGTGTCCTTTCTCTCCCTGCCTGCTGGGTCATATAGTTTGCCACATCATTTAATTTTGTTTACAAATTCTGTGATCTGTGGAGGGTTCCTTTAAGTGATTAAATAATTTATTACAAAAATTTGTCAAAAATACTCCCATTCTGCAGGACATGGCCTTGGTCCCACATAAAAAAATCATTTATATTTCTTTCACAGATGAGGATGTAAAGCTGAGCACAGTCAGAATGACAATGCAAATGTAATAGGATGAGCTGTTGCCAAACTGGAGTAGCACAGGCATTTGCAGACATTTGGAAACAAGTTTAACACTGACATAATAAGGACTCTAACTACACTCATTTGCTTACATTCAGTTCTACAATGAACTGCATGGCATCACTTTGTTTTGGTTGTAGATTCTATTGCATCTATTTAATATATCTTTGCCATTCTGTTTGCATCTTTGTCAACCATCTCATCCTATTTTCTCAACACTTTTACAATATTAAATAACTGTGATGAGTGCAAAGGTCTATCATGGCAACATTGAGGGCAAGGGAGAAACCAACTCAAACCATTATAGGCACACTAACTTACTGCAAATATTTTGGAAACACCAGCTAACCTAGCAACCATGTCTTTGAGATTCTGGGGACAACTGAATTACCCAGAGGAAAGCCCACACAATGTACCATTTCCACACAGTCACTGATTGGCTTGGAATTTGAACCTGCCATCCTACAAGTGTGAGGCAATGGCACTAACCCCAGGCGTTTTTTGCAACCAAAGTGAATTTCCCAAATGTCCAGAGTCAAGTGACTGAAAGCCATATTAAGGGTTTAATAAAATACTTTTTTCAGTAATTCTACAATTGCCTCTTTCTGTATTTTTATGGTAATATGTATTTATTCATTTGATGTTGGCTTCAGATTTTGCTCTGTAACATGGCATACATTTTTTCAAACCTTTTTAATTCAATTCAGGGTCAAATGGAACAGAAGCCTAAACTGGCAGCATCAGTGCAAGGCAGCAAACAAATCTGGAGAAAACACCAGTGTATCACAGAGGCTATTCACGCTCTTATCCACAGAGTTCATTTGCAATTGCCAATCAAACAAACGTGCACTTCGCATGGTATGTAAAGGAAACCTGAAATATCCAGAGAAAAATTCACACATACATGGGAAGAATTTTGCAGACAACAACCTCAGTGCTAATGACCGCACCACCATTCCGTCCTGTTCTGCAATAACTGTTCTCAAACATATCACATGACACATTCATATACAGTATACAGTATATAAATACATATATCAGAATTTGTGGAATTCTCACACCTACAGCTAGAAGGTCCCAGCCACTGGTGTTGCTAAAAGAAGCAGGAGTGGGGATGAAGATCCTACTTTTAAATAAAGCATTATAGAGTACTGTACCTATTTGTAAAGGATCTGTCATCTTTAAGGATGGTAAGAACAAATGTGTGTCAATCTTGGAAAGCAAACCCCAATGATTCCATATTTTAACATTTTAGAATGCTTTCAATTATAAACATTGAAATGCAAAAATATAAATTCAATCTTTAAGCAAAGTAGACTGTTAGCCTATGCTCAAAAACACCAAATGTTTTTTCAACTTGAAATCTGGAGAGATATTGAAGAAAACTTTATAAATAATAACTTAACAGAACCAAGTGAAATTTCAACCAACATGCATGTTGACTCAAAATGTTCAAGTATAAAGATAAAAAACATAAAACTTCAATTTAAGTTTGACTTGCAGTTTCATTAATCAGAGCCATTTAGATAAACGGAAATAAGATAAACCTCAGCAGCCCACAAACCCCTTAGCTTGCCACCAAAGTATTTTATTGCTCAATAAAATCATTAACTCACCACACATGTTTACTTTTATGGTTTGTTTATGGAAAATACTAAAACTAGAAGTAAATGTCTTTATAAAAACTGTTTTGTGTAAATATTTTTTCCTTGCAACTGAAATGCTATGCAATACCAGCAGTTCATGACTATTTGCTGTGGTCAAACTGGCATTTCAACTCTTTTACCAGAACCAATGGCATGATATTATTTATTTTTTCACTTTAATTCTTCCAAGTATTTATTTCTTGACTCTTATTTATCCATTGCAGAGTTGTGTGAAATTAGAGCTTGTCCTTGGAATACTCGTCTAAGGCAAGGAAAATGTTATGAAAGGGACACCATACATGCCTTCATATCAAGTCAATTAGTCTAACATTAATTTCTTTTGAATTGAGGCTGCAACTAAGGCATATTGAAAACACTCATGCAGATGTAACGAGAATACCGTTGAGACAGTGTTGTGATTGGAACAGACATCACTGGATCTACTGAATCAGGGAGTTTGTTCTAACCACTGTGTCTCCATTCAATTTATTTTTATATTACATCTTTCTGAGTAAAATACCAGAGAAGACATCAGTTCAAACAGATGTTCTTTCTTGTTTACAGATAACAATATTTTGTTTCACTCCATTTATATTTAATAAAAGATTATTAAACTATCTTCAGTTCAGCTTCATTTGTCTGCATTATTCCTTGCAGTAGCGTAAAAATTATTTATTGATAGTGTGGCTGGTACAGAAATATCATCAATGCAAGAAGCATACAGTGCATAGCACAAGAACATACTACAGCTTACACAGAGCTTTACACAAAGCAGCCTTAATATACATTGATAAATACACACTGGTAATTAATTGAAGAGTAGACAGTAAATATCAAATATAAATATATAATACATACTGAACACAACATGTAACAACAAAACTGTACAAGTTGCTGCAGAATGGTCAGTAACAATGAACTTGTACTGCAGATTTGGTACTAACATAATGAAGTTTTGATCATCGGTGATATTTAATGACCTGGAGGTAAAAACTGTTAACAAGTCTCATGGCTTGATTTAAAAGCCGTGCTATCCCATTGCTGAATGGTCTACATGATTTTCCACGGCAATCAGTTATTTTTTTATAATATTTCATAATGAACACTATGTGCAACTAAAAGCAAAACTAATCGTGTAATTCAATGTACATTATTGAGACATCAACTTCTTAAAACATAGTTTTCCTTTTTTAAAAGCTGTGCTCACTGTTGACATAAATAAATCCCTGCAAAATAAAATGCTTTTCTGCCTCTCCTCATCCACTCTTTCCAGAATCACCTGTCTCTGAGAAATGTAACATTTTTATTCATAAATTATTTTTTTCAATGAAAAATTAATTAATGTTATCTATGTCAGTCATTTTCAAGCCCTCTTAGTCCTGAACAGGGTCATAGGGGGGTGCTGAAGCCTAACCCCGCCAGCATAGGGCACAAGGCAGAAACAAACCCTGGACAGGGCGCCAGTCCATCGCAGGGCGAAAATACACACAACCACACACTAGGGACAATTTAGTATTGCCAATCCTCCTATGTTGCATGTCTTGAGACTGTGGGAGGAAACTAGAGCACCTGGAGGAAACCCACGCAGATGCGGGAAGAATATGCAAACTCCAAGCAGGGAGGACCTGGGATGCAAACCCTGATCTCCTTACTGTAAACCAGCAGCACCATTGTGTCTCCCTAATTTTATCTCAGTGCTTAACAGATATCTTATGAACAAGAAGTAAAATCTGACCATTATATTTAATATGAAAAAATATTTTGCTGCAATACTTTAATTTTATCAGCAACAAGCTTAGTCCAGGTTACCAGACTATGTTTAAGTCAATGTATTTTAGCCAGAAAAAGTCAGAGCACTGTACAAATTTGCATACATAACAGTAACAGAAACATGCAATAAAAAACAATCTATTGTGGTGGATTGCTGGCTTCTAACTCCGGCCCTCACCCCCAGGCCGCCAGGAGGAGCTCTCCGGACAGCATAGACGTGCCCCGAGTTCCAGCAGGGTCTCATGGACTATGTAGTTTTTATATGCAGCCCTGCTGGATACCTTGGGGGCCACCAGCCGTCGCTGTAGGGGGGCTCGTGGGCTCTTATGTGCCCTATAACCCGGGAGTAGAGACAGGAAGAAACGACGTGCTCCCGGGTTTAAGAAAAGGACTGTTTACCCTGACCCGGAAGGAATAAGGAACTGTGGACTGTTGGACAGGAACACCTCCGGATCAGGGTGTATAAAAGGATTATGGGAAAGCCCAGACACTGAGCTGAGCTGGGAGGTAGGAGGGCGAAGTGTCTGGGCGAGGAGGAGTGTTATTGAGAGAGAATTGTTGTAATTATATGAATAGTGTGGAGTGGAGGGTGCTTGGTGCACTGTACAAGAGTACAATAAAGAAGTCTTGTGCTTTTACATCGTGTTTGGAGTGGTACCTGAGGGTCCGAGAGGTGGATCAAGGGCATATCTGCTACACTGGCATAGTCGGCAGGATTCTCTGGCTGTCTGTTGGCAGGGGACCTGATTTACAAACAAATATTGTGTATGCAGACGATCCCAAGAAGGTCCCGCTTCCATACACAAAGGTGAAAACACCACCCACAACACAAAGCGCTGCAACCATGAACTTGAATATACGGCAGATCAAGATTGGGAAGAAATCTGGGAAGAAGACTGGAACTACCCAGAAGACTTCGGTCCCAGATGGGCTGGAGACGCTGTGGACTTACCTGACAGGCGGTGAGGAAGACCGGGCGCAGTTTAAGGCCGAGCAAATCCGAGTGGGGCGGCAGCCGGAACGTTGCAGGATGGCGACTCCCGAAGACTATTACAGGGAGTTGGAACGGGATCGTCTACGTTTCGAGGTAGGTACTGGGAAAGCACTCGAACCGCCGGAGACTTTTTATTCTTGTTTTGCAGAGGCCTGTCTGCATGAAGCGGACAGAGAGCATGCCTGCCTCATACCTAGGCAAGAGGGACAGCTCTCCGGACAGCATAGATGTGCCCCGAGTTCCAGCAGGGCCTCATGGACTATGTAGTTTTTATACGCAGCACTGCTGGATATCTTGGGGGCCACCAGGCGTCGCTGTAGGGGGGCTCGTGGGCTCTTATGTGCCCTATAACCCGGGAGTACGTCATGGTCACGTGACAGGAAGAAACGATGTGCTCCCGGGTTGAAGAAAAGGACTGTTTACCCTGACCCGGAAGGAATAAGGAACTGTGGACTGTTGGACAGGAACACCTCCGGGTCAGGGTGTATAAAGGATTATGGGAAAGCCCAGACACTGAGCTGAGCTGGGAGGTAGGAGGGCGAAGTGTCTGGGCGAGGAGGAGTGTTATTGAGAGAGAATTGTTGTAATTATATGAATAGTGTGGAGTGGAGGGTGCTTGGTGTACTGTACAAGAGTACAATAAAGAAGTCTTGTGCTTTTACATCGTGTTTGGAGTGGTACCTGAGGGTCCGAGAGGTGGATCAAGGGAATATCTGCTACACTATATAAAATGTATACTGTACATGTAGATGGGAAAATATTTTTGGTGACACAACATTACATATTAGTTCCATTAGTTCTAAATACAATTTCATTTCCTGACACTATTTGAACCAAAATGGTCTCAGTATCAGCTTTGCTTAAATCATTTAGCTAACAGAATCAGTACTAAACCTGACCTACTATAGGTCAGTATTCAAGGGTAAATACTCACCATACTCACAAGTTTAAGTTCTGCTCCCATGAAGACAGGCATATTAAGCCTTCATCAAAACTAACTCTGCTGCTGATTGTTGGGTTTATACGAAAGAAAAAAAGCTAAAAAGAAATGAAAAATGGAAAGGGCAGCTGGATGTAAAGATAGATAGATAAAAGAGGGGTAATCCATAATTAGAACTGCAAGTGTAAAATAAAGCATACAGAATAAAATACTGTAAATTAATATTTTTTTGAGGTTTTCACCTGTGAAGATGATTTTTTAATTAAAATTTATTGAGCTTTAAGATCACATTACAGTTTATAAAACACCATCTGATAAAAATACAATCAATACAACATTTCCGAAAGAGACTTAAGATGCATTAAATCATAATGAACACTTAAAGATTGAACCCTATGCAGTTACAAGAAAAATGAAAAATTAAACATTTTTGAGATTATAGAAAATGGAAAGTTGCTAGAAACAAGTTAATTTTCAGGACCAGACAATATTTTTTCTAAGAAGGCTCAAATAAGTTAACCATTATAAATACAATTATTATTTTTTTTTACAAATCATTGCATGCCAGTAAACTTTTAAATGCTAATAAGTACTGATTTTCTTCCATAGAATCAATAATAAGTAGTTACTTTCTTTTTTTGATACAGTATATCAATCTGTTGCTCCATTATGGTTTGGTCCAGCCCTGGTCACTGTAGCCTGAATTATATATATATATACTGTAATCCCTCCTCCATCGCGGGGGTTGCGTTCCAGAGCCACCCGCGAAATAAGAAAATCCGCGAAGTAGAAACCATATGTTTATATGGTTCTTTTTATATTGTCATGCTTGGGTCACAGATTTGAGCAGAAACACAGGAGGTTGTAGAGAGACAGGAACATTATTCAAACACTGCAAACAAACATTTGTCTCTTTTTCAAAAGTTTAAACTGTGCTTCATGACAAGACAGAGATGACAGTTCTGTCTCACAATTAAAAGAATGCAAACATATCTTCCTTTTCAGGAGCACAGAATGTCACATAGATAGAGAAAACAATCTCTAGCAAACAAATCAATGGTGCTGTTTGGCTTTTAAGTATGCGAAGCACCGCGGCACAAAGCTGTTGAAGGCGGCAGCTCACACCCCCTCCGTCAGGAGCAGGGAGAGAGAGAGAGATAGAGAGAGAGAGAGAGAGAGTTTGTTTTTCAGTCAAAAATCAATACGTGCCCTTCGAGCTTTTAAGTATGCGAAGCACTGTGCAGCATGTCGTTTCAGGAAGCAAAAGATAGCAATGTGAAGATAATCTTTCAGCATTTTTAGACGAGCGTCCGTATCGTCTAGGTGTGCGAACAGCCCCCCTGCTCAATCCCCATACGTCAGGATCACAGATAGTTAGCGCAAGAGAGAGAGAAAAGTAAGCAATCTAGCTTCTCAACCATCTGCCAATAGCGTCCCTTGTATGAAATCAACTGGGCAAACCAACTGAGGAAGCATGTACCAGAAATTAAAAGACCCATTGTCCGCAGAAATCCGCGAACCAGCAAAAAATCTGCGATATATATTTAAATATGCTTACATAGAAAATCCGCGATGGAGTGAAGCCGCGAAAGGCAAAGCGCGATATAGCGAGGGATCACTGTACTTGGTATAATTACATGAAACCGGGATCAACTGATACTAAACTCTGTTAAAGCTGTAATAAAGCTAGTGATACCTCTGCTTCAGTCCAACATAACAGACGCTTCTTTATCTAAGTCTGCATTACTTGTTTTGTTACTGAGTGCTATTATGTCGCTTTTAGAAGGCTGACGCTAAGACCTATTTCATTTTTATCTAGTCCAGTTAGGGCAACATTTCTTTAGACCAAGAGGCTACAGGGCCTAAGATTAATGTGCCTGATGTGTCACTTGAAACAGACTGAACTTGAGTCCTTTATTTACCATTTTTTATCTTTACATGTTATAAATAAACCACAATATCCACTTATAGCCCATCTAGTCTAGATGCTCCTGCTGAACACTTAAGAAATATGGTACTAAAGGGAGGTATATGATAACCTTGACACACTTACCTTAACTGAGTGTTGCTACGCTTTCAGAGAGCCATTGATGTATAACGTGGCTGCCCATGCAAGTTTTTCAGTGATCTGAACTTCTGCACCTTTTGATATTCGCTTGTTATTCTATTGACTTCCCGAACTTTTATTCTTGCCTTCTGGCTGCTAGATATAACGCTTCTGACTAAAATCTGAATGTGTATTTTAGTATCTCTCATTTAAGCTTGCTGGTTAGAGTTTTCTGCTTTCACCCAATTCTAAATGCATAACCAAAGGATAAGAATGCCATAAAGGGGAACTTCCAGTGGTGGTTGATGACAACATCTCACTATAACACAACATAAGCCTTCTCAACATGCCATAATCTTAATGTGCCACTACTGAATAACATTCAGAACTCTACAGGAAGAAAACATACGAGGCTCATTTTTCACAAATGTTTAAAAGCTGTTTTTCAAACCCACCTTCTCTTTTTAAGCCATGTAGAGATAAGCATTCATATATTTAGCATGTTGTATTTTATTTATTTTCTTTATCATCGTATCCATGTTGAGATGACTACAGTATATCTCCTGTAATTGCATTAACTGTATTTTGTTGATTGATTGGCCTTGAAAAGTTCCTTTTTGCTTTGTTATGTATTTGATTGATGATAATTACAGGTAAGCTAAAGTACAGCATTAAATCAAGACTAATTGATAGTGATTGAAGGAGATTATTTTTTATTCTCTTTAACATAAAGTCAGAGAGAGTTGAAGCCTGTTCTAGCAGCATTTGAAACAAGGCAGAAATTAGCCTTTGATGAGATGCCAGTCTTTCACACACCCACATACATATGAACGCTTAATCATAATAGGCCAATTTTTAACTTGCAATTTTTCAGGATCTGGGAGGAAACCATCTGAACACAAAACAGTGTATAAACTCCACAAAAAACAGTTACTGTGTCTATGGCAACAATGATATATAATGTGCCACAGTACCATACAATGAGCCATAATATGGCATATCTATTAATTTATTAATTTTGTATTACTTTTTACATCCTAGTCTGTACCACTCTCTAAGAAATGGATTCAAATTGGAACAGAATCTGCAAGAACTGCGGGAAAAGTATTTGCTATTTTGAATTAAATCCTAAAAAACATTAAAGGAACAATGCAACCAAAAATTATAATTTTTGTATATGTATATGTCACTTATGCTACGCCGTCTGTAGTGATGAATGAGCAATACATTTAATCTCATATTTTCGTGGTGAACAGAGATCACAAAATTCCTGATAACAATGGGTTTCAAAGGAGAGCCAATTTAAACAATAGCAAACAATATCAAAGTATCCATGAAAAAATATCAAATTACCTGTGTCCAACAATCCAAATGTCAGCCTGGATTTACACTAGTGTAGCCACACTGTCAGCTTCTATGCCTACAGCATCAGTCCATTGTGGGGCACTCTCGGTCAGACTACAGTAGCAAGTTGTCATGTACGTGTTGGGAATGTGGGAATAAACTGGTGAAGTGGCATTTCTGCATTAAAGGGCCAGTGGGGCACAGCCCACCAGATGTGCAAAATAAGAAATAAGCTTCTCTTAGCAATTTATCTTATTATTGTTTTAAATAATGTTAAGCTTTGTTTTCTTAAGCATTTTTTTTTCAACTTTTAAAATATGCTCGATGTAATTACTTACCTAGATAATTATTGTTCCTTGTTGTATGTGAAATTGTTTTTGTGTCTGGTGCTGCAAGCCTGTTTCCATCTAAGGGTCTGGACCAATTGGACCTGCAGTGCTCAATATACCATTGGGTGTATGTGTATATGTCCACCCAGAACTTTCCAGTTTAGTAATGGGACTTGAAGGTCATTGAATTAAAATGAGAACTGCCAATTATTTTTCTTCTTCCTTTTTTAAATGGGCATTTAGACTTTTCCCAGTTGAGGCCACTCAGCACATGCCAGCAAAGAGATACAAAATGTCCATTGCCATTTGCTCCTTAAAGGTAGCCACAGCGATCTGAAGAAAAACAAAATCTATCTGACCAATATCAGTATTTGTTCAAAAGGCATTAAATCATATCTTGAGTCTTACCCATAGCTGAGAAATGCTAATCTTGAAAAAGACAAAGAAACCTACTCCTTCCACTTCTTCTTCCACTTTGTGGAAAGAAACCACCATTGTGATGCTCCTATCTCGAAGGAGTGCAGAATTGTGGTGTGGAATCAACAAGTATAATTGAAGATGTGAGTTCCAAAATCTGCTAATTACACCTTTTGGTAAAATTTAGTGAACAAGTGATTGTGACTTTTCATGCAGTTGGTCATACGCCGAAAATATGTTTGAGCTTCAAAACCTGCTAATTGCAACAGTGTAGTGCTATAGTTGTAGGGATTTAGTTTCAAAATCTGCTTACGGACCCAGATTTTTCTATTTATCTCCAAAATGTATCTTTTGTACTAAGCTGATTTTGGAACTGAGCTCTTCAATTGTAGAAGATTGTTTATCTCATTTGTTTGCTGGCTTTGCCCTGATCAACAGACACCTGGCTGTATGGTAGTAAGTACTAATAATGGACGTCCATCGCAGTCTGAGTCATGCTTTGTTTTTTTCTCTGTGTATTCTTACCATTTTATTGTGGCTTTGTCTTCTTTCATCTCAATGCTGTTCAAAACTAAACTTCATAGCTGCTATGGCTCATGGAAGGAAAAGGACAAGAAATGGGAATGAGCAGGAGAAGAAGTGTTAACCAAAGCCAAAATTGAAATCCGAGATCTGTCCTATTGTTTGTGACAATCAAATTGCTAATGAAATAACTGTGATAAGGAGAACAAAAGTAAAAGTTAAAAATCTGAGGAAACTAAAGCTATTAACACAGGCATGAAAGACTTCTTTTTTCAAACGTATCTGCAAACTCAGATGACAATGCGTCTGCTACTACTTTTTGTAGTGTCCCACTGATGATGTTAATTGCATCACTTTCAAAGACACGCTCTGTAATAACTGACAATTCATTGTGACAAGGGAGACTCAAAGTAGCGCCACACTGAGAAAAACAAAATGGCTGCAGAAATGGTACAAATTATGTTTTAATAACTAAAAACAGTATTAACAAAAAAAAAATATAGTGTAGCACCTCAAAATTAAAATACATTTTGGGAAACACCCATAAAAACTAGAAGTTAAAACAAGTGCTCAGATTATTTCAAAACAACAATTGTCAATAGATTTTCTTAAGAGTATTGCTGTGTTTTTGTCAAATGATGATGATGATGTCAGGGGGCTAAAACAATCTGATGCCATTCGGGACAAACCAGGTATCCACCGCCCATTGTTTCACTGATTTTTTATGTGAAAGGTGTGTGAACTTGCATGTTTCACTAGTCTTTACAAAACAGGGTATGATATTATTAGTTAGGTGAGTTCATGTTTACAAAAGAAAAGTCTGCACACATATTGGAAAATTCCAGTATGGCCCCAACAGACTTTTCATGGTTACTGGAGCACTTGGGAAAGGCTAGAGATCATTTTAACAATACCAAATTGAGCTTTGAGAGAATGTACAAACTCCACATTGATAGCGACTGCTCAATAATTACACAACTTCATTCATGTTTAAACCCATCCATGCCTTTTCTGTAATTATGCCACATGAGAACCGTAAAAATTAATTTTAAATGTTCTGTGAATTCTCTGTTCACTTCAGAACGCTGCCAAATCTGGTATCATCATCTCCAAGCAAAGAACCAAATTTGCACTCGTGGGAAGATTATGTAAAAGAAATCATCTTTTGCTTAAAAACTGCATGATGAGATGCAATCATTATTCCTGTGTGAAAATCGCTTTGCACAAAAGATGAATTGCACAATTAATCAAGGCTCTCCAGAACCATCCGATGGCGAAAATGAAGTGAAATGTAGTGAAACGAAGCAGCTACCATATAGTATTCGGGGTTTCAGGTAGGATGAGATACTTACTACTTTGAAACCCCCATCCTTCTTTTCGAAAAAGGTTAACGTGTTAGGTTAATGTGCGCAATAGAAGCAGAAAAGATAAAACCAGACGCAGTGACGCACACAGCCACCTTGCACAAAGTGATCGTGACTATGAAAAAGAATATACAACTGCCGTAAGTTTTCACCAACCAAAACAACAAATCAGAAAAGCTGCTTTACTGCCCAGCCCCAGACACAGAAGTTAAAAAGTTAGAGAACGAGTTGGTTCGTCGCCGCTTTAAGAGGGAGGGGCGCCTTGAAACCGCCAAGTCTCATGTTTGTATCTTGAAATTGTGAGCAGATCGAGAGAGGGAGCGAGCTCCATGTTGTAACAAAGTTATCAACAAGAAACTCCCCTTTTAATTTGTTTTCTTTATTTGCCATTTTCAAAAGACATACTTATGCATCAAACATACCTGTAAATCAAGAGGGTACGGGGGGTTTAGAGAAACCAGAAAACTATTTAAGGCAAAAAAAAGGATACGCAGGAATTTCGGATCTAATGGACAATCCGTCCACGTCTATAATCACCCAGGTTAGCAGAGATGACGAGGTGACTACCCCTTTACAAGAGAACGGTAAGCTTTTTAAAAGTTCTCCAAGCTGCCAAAAAATGTTTCTTTTCCCTTGCACCTGTCAAAAGTACTTTTTTTTTACTCTCTCGCTATTTTTCTCTCAACTTTTTAGATGGGCGTTGTTTTGAAAAGACTTTCCGTTCGCGGATATCCATAAAGCAGTGCCTTTTTTTGTTTTATTTCCTTCGCTTTTGCATCCTCACGTTCACATGTTAAAAACGGCAATTGCAAAGTTTACGAGTTTTCATCATTTTCAGTCGTATTGTAGCCACGCAGCTATGTAGAAATTTTATTTTTAATTAAGGGGGTGGGGGCATTCTTGACATTTTGTTGTGGACTCTGATAAAGAGGCGGGGCGAAGCAACTTAGAACTTTATAGTTATTTTTTTTTCCTACGCACGCCCAATATACGAACACTAGGTAAGGAGACTAGCGAAAATAAACTTTCCGCGCCGTTTCCCAGATGTGGCCGGCGTCAGTGCTCCGCTCTCTCATTCCTCGGGCCAAACGCCACCTCCGACCCCGCTCCCTCGCGTGCGCGTACACACATGCACGCGCATTTCCTTAGAGCGGCGGAGCAGTTCAAAGCGCGCGTTACACTGCAAAAATGGAGCAACATCAAAAAAGGAAGCAAGCACGCATCGAGGCTTCGAAAAAGGAAAACAAAAAAAGAGACTGAAGTTAGGGCCCCGCAGTAAACAGGATATGCTGACAAGAAAATTTTATCGGAAGTTGGGTTCACGGGTGCGTACGGTGTAAAGTCCAGCGATCTGATTCAAGCGAATTCCTGACTTGCAACTCAAACGCAGCGGTTTGCTCGTATTTCCGTAAATAAGCGCATTCCGTACGGCGCCCCGCGTGCGCGCTCTTGTGACGTTGACGTTTTTAGTCCTGACCGCTGTCATATCATTTCAGACCAGTTCCCGACTTTAGTTGAGTCTGTTTTAAAATAAACACACAGCTTCCTTTACTTGCTGCTTAAACTAATTTGATCTGTTACGACATTTCATGCTGTACTTAATCGTACCCGTTTTAAGGGACTTGATAAAAATATAAAGGTTCTCAAGATTGAAATTTTCTGTTAAAATTACCGTTTTGAAAAGTACATGCTTCTAGATAGATAGATACTTTATTAATCCCAAGGGGAAATTCACATACTCCAGCAGCAGCATACTGGTAAAATATTAAAGAGTGATAACAGTGCAGGTATACAGACAGACAATAACTTTGTATAATGTTAACGTTTTACCCCCTGGGTGGTATTGAAGAGTCGCATAGTGTGGGGGAGGAACAATCTCCTCAGTCTGTCAGTGGAGCAGGAAAGTGACAGCAGTCTGTCACTGAAGCTACTCCTCAGTCTGGAAATGACACTGTTTAGTGGATGCAGTGGATTCTCCATGATTGACAGGAGCCTGCTCAGTGCCAGTCGCTCTGCCACGGATGTCAAACTGTCCAGCTCCATGCCTACAATAGAGCCTACCTTCCTCACCAGTTTGTCCAGGCGTGAGGCGTCCCTGTTCTTTATGCTGCCTCCCCAGCACACCACCGCGTAGAAGAGGGTGCTCGCCACAACCATCTGATAGAACATCTGTAGCATCTTGTTACAGATGTTGAAGGACGCCAGCCTTCTAAGGATGTATAGTCGGCTCTGTCCTTTCTTACACAGAGCATCAGTATTGGCAGTCCAGTCCAATTTATCATCCAGCTGCACTCCCGGGTATTTATAGGTCTGCACCCTCTGCAGACAGTCACCTTTGATGATCATGGGGTCCATGAGGGGCCTGGTCCTCCTAAAGTCCACCACCAGGTTCTTGGTTTTGCTGGTGTTCAGGTGTAGGTGGTTTAACAAAGTCCTTGATGAGGTTCCAATACTACTCCTCCTGCCCACTCCTGATGCGGCCCACGATAGCAGTGTCGTCAGCGAACGTGGCAGGACTCCGAGTTGTATTGGAAGTCCGATGTATATAGGCTGAACAGGACCGGAGAAAGTACAGTCCCCTGCCGTGCTCCTGTGTTGCTGACCACAATGTCAGACCAGCAGTTCCCGAGACGCACATACTGAGGTCTGTCTTTTTCGATGACGACCTTCACATTTTTAAGGATACATTATTTAAAACTGAACAGTGACAAATCTCTTATTAATCCTAGAAGTGTTCATCCATTTATTTATTTTTTTAACCCATCCAAATGAAATGGGGGACATAGTAGTGGGAGGGTCTGTCCTGTCCTACACTTTTCAAACCGTCACTTTAGAGTTTCCAGTTAATGCATGAATATGGAAGTAACCCTTCCAAAATAAAATTCTACCAGTTACAGAGAGAGCAAATAAGTTCTGTCTAGAGCTGTAAGGCAGCGGTGCTCCTCACTGTGCAATAATGGCCTCCTGCATTGTAGGTAATCTATATGCATCTTTAAGCCAATGTCACTTTACATGACTTACAGTTGTTGGTTATGTCACACTTGCTGACGGCTGTTGCTCATCAATTTGCTTGGCCATGTCAGTTTCTATGACTGAAAAGTTACTTGCAATGCCAAACTTAGCTCAGCTATGGCAAGTTCAGCCACAGTCTTGGCCTTTTTTTCCCCCCGTCATCCTGCTGTGGTACATAAACCATGATACAGTGAAACCTCGGTTCACGACCATAATTCATTCCAAAACTCTGGTCGTAAACTGATTTGGTCGTGAACCGAAGCAATTTCCCCCACAGGATTGTATGTAAATACAATTAATCCGTTCCAGACCATACGAACTGTATGTAAATATAAATTTTTTTTAAGTTTTTAAGCACAAATATAGTTAATTAAACCATAGAATGCACAGCGTAATAGTAAACTAAATGTAAAAACATTGAATAACACTGAGAAAACCTTGAAGAACAGACAAAACTAACACTTCAACAGTTCGCGCTATAGCGCTACCAACCGCTGGCTAAAAACACTTTTTTTAATGAGTTTTAAGCACAGGGAAAAAAATGAACATTTGAAAAAATCCGTAATTTAATAAACCACCAAGAAAAGTAACATTGCAACAATGCACGCTGTGAACCGATTGCTGTAAACAGAAGTGAAAACAAAATCAAGCTCAGTGCATTCTTTAACTGCGTTCCTACCTTATGCGTCCAGCCCTCTCTCTCGCGCTCCCTGTGTGTGTGCGTCTCTCTCTCGCGCTCTCTGTGTGTGTGTGTGTGTGTCGCGCTCTCTCTCTTGCTCACTGCACAGGAAATGCACAGGGAGAGACTGAACATGTACAAACCGAAAGGGAAACTGGCTTGTTCGTATACCGAGTGTGTGGTCGTGAACCGAAGCAAAAGTTTGGCGAACTTTTTGGTCGTAAACTGATTTGTACGTGTACCGAGACGTTCGTGAACCGAGGATCCACTGTACATCAGACAGACAGACTTCTCTTCCTATTGTGAATTCCAAAACACCTGTGTTTCTTATTTCTTGTAGCAGCATTTATATGCATTGTACTTCCAGATGTGCTTTCATTGGCTGTCAGCTCCCACACACACACGGAGCTTACCCCTGTGAATGGATGAGTCTTGAATTAGTTGCAGTAAGTCGCTGGGTATGTTGCATTACATGACTGACCTTCACAGGAGTGCACTGCTGACTGCCTCCGATGTGCTAATACTATTTGAATGAAGGCTATTGCTGAAAAAGTTGCGTAATGTGACATGGTCTTTAGTTAGTGTCCCATTTATTCATTAATTGTCTTCTTCTTCTTTCGGCTGCTCCCGTTAGGGGTTGCCACAGCGGATCATCTTCTTCCATATCTTTCT
The DNA here is from genome assembly GCF_900747795.2 of Erpetoichthys calabaricus. Classification (NCBI taxonomy): domain Eukaryota; kingdom Metazoa; phylum Chordata; class Cladistia; order Polypteriformes; family Polypteridae; genus Erpetoichthys; species Erpetoichthys calabaricus. The sequence goes on along the minus strand of NC_041401.2, from coordinate 144,183,140 downwards.
GTCCTCTACATCTTGTTCTGTTACACCCATTACCTGCATGTCCTCTCTCACCACATCCATAAACCGTCTCTTAGGCCTTCCTCTTTTCCTCTTACCTGGCAGCTCTATCCTTAGCATCTTTCTCCCAATATACTCGGCATCTCTCCTCTGCACATGTCCAAACCAACGCAATGTCACCTTTCTGACTTTGTCTCCAAACCATCCAACCTGAGCTGACCCTCTAATGTCCTCGTTTCTAATCCTATCCATCCTCGTTACACCCAATGAAAATCTTAACATCTTTAACTCTGCCACCTCCTGCTCTGTCTCCTGCTTTCTGGTCAGTGCCACCATCTCCAACCAATAATTATTTATTATTCATGAATTATATCTAAATAAATTTATTTTGATATATTTATTGTTGAGAAAGTTACAGAATGTAATGCATATAAATATAGGAAGTGTAATAAATGTTTTGTATTGTGCCAAAGAAAAAATGTAGCAATGTTACCAGGGCAGTGTCAAAAGATTAAACAATGACAAAAACAAGGAAACCAAAACAGGTGTTAGCACCTTCCATCTTTCTCCATCTCAAAGCACACTACAAAACTTAAAAGTAATACACTTTAATGCAACAAGATAAGTAACTACAATTCAGGATAAATCAAAGGCTTTGTAAATCCACTTATAAAGGATCCATGTCCTGGCCTTGTTCATACATTGCACCAAATTCTGTTGGGCTACTTATTAAAAGGGCACAGCGTCAGAATGGATAAAGTAAGCCCACAACACAAATTCCGAATTCGGTCAATATAAGCAATGACTAATCATCTGATATTTAAAAAATAAATGGTTTGAGTGCTCCTAGAATGAGGTTGAATAACGGATGGAATAAGCATTAGTATGATGACTGCAAAAATTAACATAAACTGAATCGTTGAGAAAAATGGCTTTTCAGATATGATTTAAACCTTAACATTAATGAAGCCTCAAAGACCTTAAGAATCACACTAAGTTAAGTTTGCTTACCGTTAGATAATTGAGTTTAGAAATCATGAAAAAGCAAACAATTTCTAGTGTGTGGCCAGTTGATGCACAGCAAGGAATGCAGAATGTTAGAATTTAAAGCTTTGTAACTAGGTAGTAGAGAAAGTTTGACATAGGACAGTAAGACAGTACAGTTGAGCCATTTGATGGGTTATGTCTTTATTGTGTTTGATCCGAGTCAAAATTCAGGCATCAGCATTTTGAACTTGGTGGATGACCACCATTGAAAAGGGAACTGCAGCAGTCTATAGGACAAATCATGATGGCTTCATAGGGACTTTCCATTATATTCCAAAAATGCTATTCAACATTGTGTATAATGAAAAACAAAAAGAATGAAAACAAAGCATCATATTTGTAATTGCAGTGGTTGCAATTGCAAATTAAATCCAAGATGAGCCTTTATTCCTTTGTGATAATTATAGCAGAACTTGGGACGTCTTCCAGTGATCAATATTTAAAATGTATCTTTCCCTGATGAGTGTTGGAGCACAGATAGATCACACTTGCTTCCCATAACAGTTTTCTGTCATGCGAAGAAGGATTTCCATTTGTTCTTAACTCATGATGAAAGGTGTAATCCCTCTAGATGGTTCTGAGTCCAGGATCATTTTTCAGTAGACATTCATTTTTACACACCCAGAGGTTCATTTTCATAATCCAAAACTAGCGTATTTAAGTTGGAAGGAGCAACAACTCTGTTTTGAGATGTAATTGCCCAACTTGTCCCCATATCACAGAAAGGTAAACTCGGAAATCTTATCTATACTGCTTATACATTTGGTTCCCCTGCTTACTGCTGCAGTTTATAAACAGTAGAGAGAATAAATATATTGATAAAGTGAAAGACATAGAACTTCATCTGGAGGTTTGCCTTCTGCTTCACCTCACAGTCTGTTGCATTTCATTAAGAGACGCTTGTGAGCAAGATTCATTGGCATGTAAACTGCTTTGCTAGGAGTAGTTGGCCAAATGTGATGTCACTGAAATGCTTGCACAGTATACTTTGAGGTGGACAAGAGAACACGATTTCATATCAGTTTATATATTTGTTTAACAAACAATCCATTATGTATGAGCATACTATGGGATTGACTTGTTCCCACCTTGCTGTCTGTGCTGCCAAGATAGATACTAGTTCTCCACAGCCCTAAACAGTAAGTAGTTTGCAAAATAAATTGATGAAAAAATTTTACATTATGGGGCATTTTCAGCACTACAGAAATGGGGCTTTAAATTTATTAAAACAATTTGCTAATTTTCAAGGCATGGGTTGTTATGAAATGAATTGCCCTGGAAGGTATTGCATGGAGAGTGTTTGTGAACAGTGACCTATACAGTGGAACTTCGGGTCACAACCGTAATTCGTTCCAAAACTTTGGTCGTAACCCGATTTGGTCGTGACCTGAAGTAATTTCCCCCATACGATTGTATGTAAATACAATTAATCTGTTCCAGACCGTACGAACTATATGTAAATATTTTTTTTTAAAGATTTTTAAGTAAAAAAATAGTTAATTATACCATAGAATGCACAGCATAATAGTAAACTAAATGTAAAAACATTGAATAACACTGAGAAAACCTTGAACAACAGAGAAAACTAACATTGCAAGAGTTTGCGCTATAGCGCTACGAACCGCTTGCTAAAAAAACTTTTTTTAATGAGTTTTAAGCACAGGGAAAAAAATGAACATTTGAAAAATCCGTAATTTAATAAACAACCAAGAAAAGTAACATTGCAACAATGCACGCTATGAACCGATCGCTGTAAACAGTAGTGAAGTGGAGGTTAAAATCCAATAGGAAAAAGTCTTCATTAAATACAATGAGGTTAAAACAATGCTCGAATCAGTCTCTTTAAAAACAAACCCGGCCAGCCCTCTCTCTTGTGTGTGTGTGTCTCTCTCTCTCTCTTGCGCGCGCGCGTGTGTGTGTGTGTGTGTGTCTCTCTCTCTCTCTCTCTCTCTCTCTCTTGCGCGCGCGTGTTTGTGTGTTTCTCTCTCTTGCGTGTGTGTGTGTGTGTTCGTGTACGTGTTCAGAGACGTTCGTGAACCAAGGCTCCACTGTATATGGAAGATGGGAGTGACATCTGGACTATCTGTATCATTCGTAGTTTAATCCTAGTTAAATTTTCTTGCATCTTTTTCAGAGATACAATAGGTTTTGTTAAACTAAATCAAACAAAGCCTTCTAGTGCAATGAATTCAAATTGTCTAAAAAATAATAATAACAACATTCTGTAATGTTATCATGGATCATCATTCTTTTGGCCATCATGTATGGCCAAAAGAAAATTACACTACATACTGTACTTTTTTAATGCTTAAATAAGGTGCAATTTAGGCTCAGTTCTCAAGTGGCTACAAAGAAAACTTGCAGCTGCTTTAGCTCTTTTGAATCCAGTTTGTTCACATATTTGTCTGTCATTTATCAAGTGCTTATATATTTTTAAGGACCGTGCCCATTAAATGACCTACAGTAGTTTTTTTTTTTAGTGGCACAGATATCTGTGATTTAAATTTGATTGAAAAAGTGTAAACTTGTATCTATCAGCAGGTCTCCACACGGTCATTTTGACTTCAACACATTACAGTAATTTCTGGCACATGAAACTTCTTACCTGTCACTGCCAATGTTGACAGCTCATCTGATGGGTACAAAACCATCATTTTCACTACGTAGAATTATGCAAAACATATTTGCATTACTCCAGCTAGTATCTGCTCTTAAAAGGATGTTCTGGTGATTAATAAGCAGCTTATTAACATTATATTTCACAACTTTTTTATGTGATGCTTTATGTCCTGTGGTGGGCTGGCACCCTGCCCGGGGTTTGTTTCCTGCCTTGTGCCCTGTGTTGGATGGGATTGGCTCCAGCAGACCCCGTGACCCTATAGTTAGGATATAGCGGGTTGGATAATGGATGGATGATTTATGTCATGTATCTCGTCTGGATTTGTTACCAGGTGTTGCCAATGGTTTTACAGGTGAGCCTTACAAGTGCTAATTTGCACACCATTGTAATTCTTAGTCTGGTCCTTTTTCTCCTCAGATTCAGTCAAGTTTATTTTCTGTCTATCCCATTTACAGTGCAAATCAGAAATGTCTTTGTGTTCACACATGCTCCTTAAAAGGCAGTCCATGCTAAATCACTAAATGACTGAATTGTGTGTCCTTTTGAATATGTGAGTAATGGTTAAAAAATTTTTCAAGATCACAATCATTACTTAATTGGGGAAAAATATTTCTGTTGCATGCACAGAATGGAAATATAATGCCTGACAGTAATAATGAGAGTAACTCATAAAGCAGCATGGCATTAATTTCTTCTTGATTTTTGCATTTGCATTCCGAGAGCAACAAAGTGTGTTTTAGGCATGTTCTGTTCAACTACATTTATGCAGTTGGCATGCATTTTAGAGATTTCCTCAAGGGCACTGAATATTCCATATGCAGTAGAAGAAACGCCTGATTCATTAAGATACTAGCTGAAAAAATACAGTTTTATTGTGCTTTAATTACATTACATGTTCTGTCTGATAGTTTGCAAACTAAAGGATGAGTGAGCAGTTGTACTTTAAGAAAGAAGCTACATCAGCTCGTGGGAGGGCCACCAAGTCATGGAAGTGTCTTAACTTCTGTATAAGAGGTCTTGTGCAGACTGAGAACATCTCCGATCATTGCATGCTAAGCTAACAGGATATGGTTAATGATTTAATTGGTGTCTTTTCACACTGTTTATTCTCTGCTGCATTGCTGAAAGTTCTAAAAACTTTTTTTTAGGGGTTGCAATGCCCCTAGACTCCTTTGTGGTTTATAATTATTTTTGATAAGTAATCTTGCTTCTTTTGTACGTATGTTATCATGTTGGTCTAGCAAATTTGGAAATGCTTTTTGAATTGGGACAATATACAGGTGTTTTTTTAGGCTCTATTGTCTTTTTTAATTAAAATTAATATGTTGTTTAATGGGCGGCACGGTGGCGCAGTGGGTAGCGCTGCTGCCTCGCAGTTGGGAGACCTGGGGACCAGGGTTCACTTCCCGGGTCCTCCCTGCGTGGAGTTTGCGTGTTCTCCCCGTGTCTGCGTGGGTTTCCTCCGGGCGCTCCGGTTTCCTCCCACAGTCCAAAGACATGCAGGTTAGGTGGATTGGCGATTCTAAATTGGCCCTAGTGTTTGCTTGGTGTGTTTGTGTGTGTCCTGCAGTGGGTTGGCACCCTGCCCGGGATTGGTTCCTGCCTTGTGCCCTGTGTTGGCTGGGATTGGCTCCAGCAGACCCCCGTGACCCTGTGTTCGGATTCAGCGGGTTTGAAAATGGATGGATGGATGTTGTTTAATTTATAGTAGTTCCCAAAATGAAAGTTAACTAGGTATGTCGTCTCCTAGCCATAATGAAACCAGAAAAAAACTTAAAAATACAAAGAGATACAAAAAGTAATACAGTTGGTTAAAACACATAAAAAGATACTCTTAACATTCCACAATATGTTTATTAAGCCTTAGGGTTTAAATCAGGTTCTAAAAGTGGATCTTAAGTTCTTTCAGAAGATGTTTAATTTGTTCTTGTATAGGTATTACTCTTGAAAAAAAAAATTTGCTTTAAATGATTTAGCAATTTTTTTCCCTCATCTTTTAACCTCAGAATCCTTTAAATTTAAAATTTGTACTTGGACAAATAAATACAAAGAAACAGTTGAGTCATTAGTGTGAGCTTGGTAATTGTTGCAAAACTGCCTTTTTTCCAATTAATACTCCTATCATAGAATAAAGCATACAGTGGAGAAACCATGCTATACTATATCTTTTGGTGGAGTCATCTGTTTCCATGCCACAGCTTTCCACAGTCCTGTTTCATAAATTCTTGTACTACTGTACCTTTCTACAGTGATATCCAGACTCTCGCTAGTGAAATGCCCATTGCCAGTTTGGAGATGAGCAGATGTAGTCCAGAATGCCAAGTAAAACTCTCCCTTAATGTAACAAAATCACCCTTTGCTTTCATTTCATTCCAGAAACCAGCACTTTAAATTCACTGTCTTCTTTCTTGGATCTCAATGGGCTGGAAGTTTTATTTTGTATCGCTGAATAAGCAATGCTAAAAAAGCTTTGTGCATGTATTTCATTCACACAGAACACATTATGAGATTACTTATATTGCTGAGATTTACACACAATTTTTCTAATAAAGACAATTTGTCAATTATCAACATTTGCTTCTGCATAATGATTACATTGTTACTCATAAACTAGTCATTATTATTGCAACCTCGCACTCTAAATTAGTATACATATGAATTATTTAAAGATGACATACCTTGAGTAACTCAGTTGTCAGAAAAGGGTATGGTTTCCCCCGCCATGACTCTGTAAATGGATTAAGGATTTTCGAAAATGGGTGCATGGATAGAGTATCTTAATGAATGCGTTGGTTACCTTGGAGTGTAATAGTATTTTTTTTATATAGTTGCTTACATAACTCTTTCTGGGTTCAGTTTCATAATACCTGATGATGTGTACATTGCTTTATTTGTGATGGATCATTGGTCCATCCAGTCTGCATTCCTACCTTGTACCTTATGCTGCTAGTTTAATCCTAGCCTTAAAGACTGAAGAACAGTCGTAGACTACTAAGCACTGTTGTAAGTCGCTCTGGATAAGAGCGTCTGCTAAATGATGTAAATGTAAATGTATGGAATCCAAACCCTGTGACCCTGAACTGCATTAAGCAGGTTTGCCCTTGAGTTGCTTATTTAGCAAGCTCTACGTCTTGGTAATATTTGGTACCAATATTTGCAGTTTATTGTAATTTAACCATACAGAAAAAAAAAACAAAAAAACAGTAATTTGTTTTTTGTAATGTATCAGGTTAAATTAAATCATGTAGCCACTGAAGCATTCCGAGTCCAGGACTGTGTATGCTGTGTTTTCATTTTCAAAGCCACTGAATGTATTTCATACTAAAAAGATTTCTATAGACTCGTGTCATATGGGGAAACTGTCAGGACCATAAAAATACTTCGTTGTAATGAAAATTTTGTTGTAAAGATATTCGTTGTAATGGAATTTTACCTGTATTTAAATGTTCTTTTATATATACATCAGAACAATGAGTTTTCCTTTCTCTCTTAATTTAGCAGTGCTTTACCTAAGGTGACTTACAAACATTATACACCAATAAGCCACAACATTAAAATCACTGACAGGTGAAGTCAATAACATTGATTGTCTCATTACAATGGCATCTTTCATAGTGGGGGGGGGGGGGGGGGGGGGATGTATTAAGCAACATTTGAACAGTCAGTTTTTGAAGATGAGGTGTTGGAAGCAGGAAAAATGGGAAGCATAAAGATTTAAGCAACATTGACAAGGACCAAATTGTAATGGTTAGATGACTAGGTCAGAGCATCTCAGAAACGGCAGGTCTTGTGCGGTTTTCCCGATATGCAGTAGTTAGTACCTACCAAAAGTGGTCCAAGGAAAGACATTTGGCGACATGGTCATTAGCACCCAAGGCTTATTGATGTACATGGGGAGAGAAGGCTAGCCCGTCATGTCCGATCCCACTGAAGAGCTACTGTAACACAAATTGCTTAATAACTTAATGCTGGCCATGAGAGAAAGGTGTCAGAACACACAGATGCATTGCATCTTGTGTTTTGGGCAGCGTATCTGCAGAATGGTCAGAGTGCGCATGTTGAACACTGTTCACAGCTGAAAGTTCCTACAGCAGTGTGATGTGGATGTTACTTTGACACATTCAACTTACATAAAGACTTACATAAAGACTGTTGCAGACCACCTACACCCCTTCATGACCGTAATATATCTCTGATGGCAGTGGCCTCTTTCAGCAGGATTATGCACATTGCCACACTACAAAAATTGTTCTGGAACTGTTTAAGGAACATGACAAAGAGGTCAAGATGTGATTGAGCATCTATGGAATGTGCTGGAAAAACAAGCCCAATCCATGAAGGCCCCACCTTGCAACTTATAGGACTTAAAAGATCTGCTGCTAACATCTTGGTGCCATATACCACAGGATACCTTCAAAGGTCTCATGGAGTCCATCTATTCATGGGTTAGAGCTGTTGTGGCACACATTGTTAAGCAGGTTGTTTTAATGTTATGGCTGATTGGTGTATAAGTATTTGTAAGCATGGGAATTTACATTTTCGATATGTCCATTAATTCACATATATAATTGTTTTCTGTGGGTGCTACCATTTTCTTTTTCATTACAAAGGACATTATTTTCAAAAATAAATACTTTTTGTTCTTTCAAGAAATACACACTAAATATACAAAACAACATTCATTTAAAGAGGAGGTCCAAGACTGCTAGGTGTAATGTGTATTTCTAGAACATATAAATGGATGCTGCTGAAAACACTCATGTAAATACAGATTCTATGTCAGTTGATGTATCATTTTTAAGGTTTTTGCTCCTAAAACCCTGAATCCTAAAGAAACAAGCCATTTCACATATGACCGCTATACAAGTAAACCTTTATCCTCAAAACCTTCACACTCTAATGTAGTGTTTCTAAACCACTTTGGTGTCACAACCCACTTTTTTTTTCTGTATCAGTGCTTCGTAATCATCCAAGGTGGGAGAGGGATCCTTTCTTGCAAATTGAGTATTATTGTTGTGGTCCTGCTTGGTAATTCAAGCATGATAGACAAGAAGTAATAGGGTCAGCCCTTGGTGAAGCAAGTGTGATTGTCAATCGGTGACCCTCTGCCAATAACAAAATAGGCACTTTCGATCCACTGGTTGAGAAACACTACTCTAAAGCACATTAGCACTTTTTTATTGTTGAAATATATATTATTATTTACCTGCTTCATAGTTTACATACTGTAGATTCAGTAGATGCAAATAAATGACAGTGCTAATGTTTAAGTAAATCAGGACCCTTGTGTTAGATTTGAGGCTTTTCAAGATGTGGCATTAATATTTGGAATTTCTAAAAGACTAATTAACTAAATGTATGCCTATAGAAAATAATCTTTTTTCAGGAGTTAAAAAAGATGTAATTCTTTTAGTTAATGATTAAACATTAGTAAGCAACTGTTTATTGCATTTTTTATTAGCTTGTCCCTGTCTTGCCACGGTGAACATCTGCAACTAGACAAAAGCAAATATGAATGCCATTCATATGTCTTGGGGACAAAAAAGAAAAAGAACAAACCTATGTTTAATCATTTCACATAAATAGCAATTAGAGTTCTGTTTTTCATATTTAATTCTCCCTTTAATGTGAAAATATCACAAAATAAATTTTTTTGCATTTTATTTATCCTTTAATATGTGATAAAAGGGTTTACACTGGCCCCTTTCTTGAGATTCCAGATATTTGTGCATTGTGGAATGAAGAATGGGAATTCTATCTCAACATTGACATGTTAATTGCCAATTCTTAGAGCAACATGCTTAGATTAAGAAGAATAGTGCAATGATCTGTTTGTTGAGTGTGACATGCTTATATTAAAATACAAAAATATATGAAAGTTTGTTATGCATTTTACATATGCTTTTGCATTTCCCAGGGCATTTGTTTGTGAGTATTAAACAGTGCGCTTACATGATTGTTAAGTGTAAACTGTGGCCTTCATTCTTAATAGTGCATGTTATTCTAATAAATTGGTTGTCTTTTTTGTTCTATGTAAGAATACATGTTGTTGTATTCCTTTATATATGTTTTTGATACTCCACCTCAGTAGCACAAGCAAGAATTGTGCTGCTGGGGTTAATGCTTTTTCCAAGTGGGCGTGTTGAGCATCCCTGCTCTTATGATTGGCTTGCCCAATGGCAGGTGAAGCTCACTAATATGAAAACATGTAAGAACAAGAGCCTCTCCAATGATGTGTTTTTCTGTAACTTGAGAAATGTAATGAAGCGTGAAGAGTTTTTTGTATCCAAAATGTGTTATGACTTTGTGATGAAATCCAGAAATCTGCTTTACACCACATACGTTTCTTGTAACATGTCAGAAGGACTTTCAACATGAGTTCTTCAGCTCCAAAGTCATAGAATTGCTCTAGCTAGGAGCATGTTACATGATGAGCATTTTTTGATTGATCTACAAATGAGGCAAAAGCAAAAACAAGGTAAGTCACTGGAGACCTCGAACCTTTTCACAGACTAATAAAAATTTAATAAGAGTCTCGTGCTTCCTTTATCAATGTAACATTAAATAAGAAAGAGAACTATACAAATCGGATGGCTCTGTGTAAGAAACTAAAGGGCATGTCCAAGTCTGCAGTCTTGGTTGGAACATGCAATGTTTTCATAATGTGCTGAAAACTTTCTCCCCCTACATGGCCCCTTGATCCCTCCTTGGGCCAAAAAAACCAAAAGACTGCTGTGTTGGCAGTCGTGTGTTAAATAGTTTTGTGCGAAGACGCTTAGCTTAAAGAGAAAGAGGAGGAGAGAAAAAAAAAAACTGAATATACATATCTATCACAGAATTTTGCTTATTGTATAGCATTTGTTGAAACGTTTCTCTTGTGTTGTGTACATGTGCAGTATACTTTTACAAGCACTTTCATACAAATTTTGGAAATGAATCACTTAAGCATGAAACTAATAAGTAAAATGCTAGTCTTCTAGAGTTTTGCTTTGTTTCAAGTTTGTATTTCAGGTTATTACATTTAAAGTGCATTTTTAGGTAAACTTTGTTTTGTATGTAGTGTGGACTCCTTCTGGGCCTTCAGATAACTGGCTACTTGATATGAGTGATATATTTTTAATAAAACACATTTTCCCAAGGAGATATACTGCAGTATAGAAACAGAAACATTCTTTAAAGAGCTTAACTAAAAATAAACACATGCATGGAGAGCATCGAGTGGTATATTGTTTACCGTCTTCCAAAATATATTGTGCATAAAGGGTCATATTGTGAAATTACTTTTTGTTTGGTTAATTGTATTTGATCTTCTGGCTATAGCTGGTAAGAAGTTCTGCTTTTATTTTAGTTGGGTGGATACACATTTAATAGTCATTTAAAATATGCTAACATATTCTAAAATTTCTGTCCCTTAAAGAACTCTGTTATCTGGCAGGCAGACTTCTTTAGAGATATGTTGGGGTTTAGGGACACCAATGGCCACTAAAAGACCCTCTGTTATTCTGACAGGCTAAAGATAGGGTTGGCCATCACTTTAGAAGTGATTTATAGGGTTTGGCTGAACCCAATTTTGAGGAGAAAGCCTCTTCATGCATGCAGACTAAGTCTAGAGTTGAAAGGCATGGGGGTGCCAGAGCTTAAGAGAAATCCAAAAAAAAAGAGACATTTGCAAGTTTTATGGATAGTTGAAGGCAGGAAAATGGACAAGTCATCCTGTATGGTAGGAAGAGATGCAGACCTATACAAGGAGAATCCAGTAGACCACTTGTTTTGCTGTTTTGATTTGGTTTACTATGCTAATTTGTGTACTCCCTCTCTGTTCATCTGTCCTTTGTTTTTATTTAAGAAATTTTCAGTTTTGTTATATATTGGCCTTATTATCTGTATACTGTAAGATGATTGTGAAAATAGTACAGTTTTTTTAAAGGCTGATATTGATTTCATGTTACTGATTTGGCCGATACCAATTTTGAGTCCCTTTAAAACTATAAGCTCCGGTATAGCCATATGTGTAGATGCCTTATGTTCTATATTAAAGTCTTAATTTTACTATTTTTTATAATTGAACTATAAACCATAGGAGTGTGTGTGTGTTTTTGTTGTTGTTTTTTTTTTAATTTCTGTAGGCATACTGTTCAGTGACTATAAAAATACTAAAATAAACACAATTTCCTTAAAATAGTTACATTTTAACTACATTTTTTTAACTGTGCAAAAATATTTATCCTTAGTACATATTGCATTAAAGAAAAGAAAATGCTTCTCATAATTACAAGCTGTCAGTCATATTAATTTGTTCTGTAATGTACTTATCTAAAAAAAAAAAAAAAAAAAAAAGCTGAATTTAAAAATGTGATGTTCACCAATTGTATAACAAACATGTATTTTCACATTTGATTCAATTAATTAATATGGGCAGTTAAACACTGCTTAAATGTAAATACACTTGCATTTGCAACCTTTAATAATTTTTAATCATTTATTGCAGTGCATCTTTTTTGTTTTTAAAATAAACATCTATCTCTATATATAAAATTCTTTTTGTGTTTGAAACGGAAATTACGTATGACCACACGATATGGAAATTACGTATGACCACAGAACATATTATAATACAGGAACTAATTACTTCGTTTGTGGACTCCATTTTTATATCGTCTTTATGAATTGTTATTATTTGTGTGAGAGTTATTTTACGGATATTGAAAAGAAGTAAACACGCCGATCTATCCCATAGAAGTGCGCCCCGCGTCGCCCTCTCCCAGCCCTCCTCTCTGGACTACAGTGCTGACCCGTCTGCCGCCAGGCGCGTTCTGACAGAGAAGTTTTATTTATTCGTCTACGTGACTGTCGCGGAAACTGCCACATTGTAACTTTTTTTTAGTTGGCAGTACTTGATAGTAGAAGAGATGAGGAAAACAGCTTTGCGTCTTTCTACTTTTTAACTGCGGCGAGCTGTAAACAATGTGCGTGAGAACAAAGTGGGCGCTGGGAGGCGCGGAATGTCGGGCAG